>NC_133655.1:25967405-26166258 GCF_009905375.1 Apium graveolens | reverse complement strand
ATAGAGTGTTGAACTGGATTACCTGGTCATAGCAATAGTACTTTGATTACACAGTAAATAGGGATTTTGAAATATGTTAACCCATAATCCAGTAACTATTCTTCATCCAAAGAATCTGCGCACAGCAGCTTCCTGCAGCAATATACTCTGCTTCTGCAGTTGATTGTGGAAATTGACTTTTGTTTATTGCTGTACCAAGAAAACCAACCTGCCTCCAAGAAATTGGCAGCTTCCACTGTGCTTTTCCTGTCCAATTTGCAACCTGCAAATCTGCATCTGAGTAACCTATTAATTTAAATCTGATTCTCTAGGATACCATAATCCTAGATCAGCTGTTCCTTTAAGATACTTAAAGATTCTTTTTACAGCTGTTAAGTGAGGTTCTCTGGATCTGCTTGAAATCTTGCACAAAGACAGGTAGCATACATGATATCGGGTCTACTAGCAGTTAGATAGAGAAGTGAGCCAATCATACCTCTGTAATCAGTAATATCTACTGAATTACCAGTATCCTTATCCAGTTTTATTGCAGTGGCCATGGGAGTGGATGCACTTGAACAGTCTTGCATTCCAAATTTCTTCAGCAAGTTTCTGGTGTACTTAGATTGACAAATAAAAGTTCCTTCTTCACTCTGCTTGACTTGAAGGCCCAGAAAATAACTAAGTTCTCCCATCATACTCATCTGATATCTTGACTGCATTAGGTTGGCAAACTTTTTGCAAAGTTTGTCATTTGGAGACCCAAAAATAATATCATCAACATAAATCTGGATCAAAAGTAAGTCCTTGCCATGGTTGAGATAGAACAGTGTTTTGTCAATAGTTCCTCTATTGAATCCACTTTCCAGAAGAAACTGAGCTAAAGTCTCATACCATGCTCTAGGAGCTTGCTTAAGTCCATAAAGTGCTTTATCAAGCCTGTAGACATAATCTGGATGTTTGGAATCTACAAAGCCTGGAGGTTGTTCAACATATACTTCCTCTTCCAATTCTCCATTGAGAAAAGCACTTTTCACATCCATTTGAAAGACAGTAAACTTTTTGTGAGCAGCATAAGCGATGAATATCCTTATGGCTTCTAACCTAGCAACTGGAGCAAATGTTTCATCATAGTCAATTCCCTCCTGTTGAGAATATCCTTTTGCAACCAGCCTTGCCTTGTTCCTTACAATTATGCCATCACTGTCAGTTTTGTTTCTGAATACCCACTTTGTACCAACAACCGATCTATTCTTAGGTCTTGGCACTAAGGTCCAAACTTTGTTTCTTTCAAATTCATTCAACTCTTCCTGCATTGCTTGCACCCAATCAGCATCTTGAAGAGCTTCTTCCACTTTCTTTGGCTCAGACTGAGAGAGAAAAGAATTGTAAAGACATTCATTCGAAGTACCTGTTCTAGTTCTGACACCTGCCTCAGGATTTCCAATTATCAAATCAGGTGTATGTGATTTTGTCCACTTCCTTGCAGATGGAAGATTTTCTCTAGAACTGGATGCTCCCCCATGATTCATGCTGTCTTCGGTTTCATTTTCTGATGCTCCCCCTGAAACTATGCTCTCTGAGTTGGATCCTTCAGTATTTAGATTTTCAGTACTGTCAGTACTTGGCTTATCAGAACTTGACGAATCAGAATTTGAAGAGCCAGATGTATGTTCTGATGCTTCTTGAGATGTGATAATATCTTGAGTATGCTCCCCCTGCATTGGTGCATCTTCCTTTGACGTAGTCACCACAGTTTCAATAATATCAGAGTTTAATCCATCAGAATTTACAGTATCAGGACTTAGACTGTCAAGACTTGAGGTATCAGAATATGAATCTTCATTTTCAAATCTCAGCTGATCATGATCAATGCAATCTTCAAGTCCAGTGATCTTCTTGTCATCAAAAGAGACATTGATAGATTCCATGACCACTTTTGTTCTCAAATTATAGACTCTGAAGGCTTTTGTAGAAAGTGGATATCCAACAAAAATTCCTTCATCAGCTTTTAGATCAAACTTGGATAGCTGTTCAGGATGAGTCTTGAGAACAAAACACTTACATCCAAATACATGAAAGTATTTGAGATTTGACTTCTTGTTCTTCACCATCTCATATGGTGTTTTTCCATGCTTGTTAATGAGTGTTGCATTTTGAGTAAAACAAGCAGTCTGCACAGCTTCAGCCCAGAAATAGGTTGGAAGCTTTGCTTCTTCAAGCATTGTTCGTGCAGCTTCAATGAGAGTTCTATTCTTCCTTTCAACAACTCCATTTTGCTGTGGAGTTCCAGGAGCAGAAAATTCCTGCTTTATTCCATGATTTTTGCAGAACTCTTCCATTATCAGATTCTTGAATTCAGTGCCATTATCACTCCTCAAAATTTTCACAGAATCTTTGATCAATTTATCCAGATGTTTGACATGATCAATCAGGATAGATGCAGTTTCACTTTTTGTGTGCAAGAAATACACCCATGTGTATCTGGTGAACTCATCTACTATGACCAACGCATATTTCTTCTTTGCAATAGACGTGACATTCACTGGACCAAATAGATCAACATGAAGTAGATAATAAGGCTCAAGAATTGATGATTCAGTCTTGCTCTTGAACGAAGATTTTCTTTGTTTAGCCTTCTGACATGAGTCATAAAGACCATCTGGAACAAACACTGATTTTGGCAGTCCTCTCACAAGATCTTTCTTGATCAGTTCATTTATCTTGTTGAAGTTTAAATGAGAGAGTTTCTTGTGCCAATTCCAGCTTTCTTCAGTTGAGGCTCTACTTACTAAACAGATTGCAGAATCATCAGAACTTGTTGAAAGCTTAGCTTCATAAATGTTACCACGCCTGAATCCCTTCAGAACAATTTTTCCTTTAGATTTACTAACTATTTCACAATGTTCTGCAAAGAAATCAACATGATAACCTCTGTCACAGATTTGACTTATACTCAGTAAGTTGTGTTTAAGTCCTGAGACCAGAGCTACATCTTTAATGATGACATTCCCAAGATTGATATCGCCATATCCCAAAGTTTTTCCAATGTTGCCATCTCCATAAGAAACACTTGGGCCAGCTTTCTCCACAAAGTCTGATAGCAGGGCCTTATTTCCAGTCATATGTCCTGAACATCCACTGTCCAGAACTAAAATATTTTTCCTGTTGCCCTGCAATCAAAAAGACCACTAATTATTAGTTTTAAGGACCCAGACTTGCTTGGATCCTTTGGCCTTTTTAGGTTTGTTAACATTTGCAGCGGATTTAGCATCAGATTTTATGTTAACAGTTTTCTTATCAGAACTTATACTACCAGACTTTGAATCAGAACTTACACTAGAAGGAACAACAGAAACTTTCTTTAAAGAAGGTTTTATTTGATAATAATCATAGTACAAACTATGATATTCCTTACAAGTATAAATGGAATGCCATAAACTACCACAATGAAAACAAGGATTTTGTGGTTTGTATCTAACAGACTGACTCTTAACTCCTGACTTTGTAGATAAGGAGTTAATATTCTTATTCTTCCTGCAAAAAGAAGCCAGATGGTTAGAACTTCCACAGTTATGACATGCTTTCCTAGGAGCATCAGGAACAGATTTATAGTTATTGCTTTTATTCACACCTTCCTTTCCATTCCTGTTTTTCCTAGGTGATTTTACCTTGTTTGCATTCTTAACATCTTTCAGCTTATGCTTAAGCTGCTTCTTTGTCATTAAGCCTATGTTAACTTCAGCTGTCTTTTCCTGTTTTAGTTTGTCAGAAGCTAATTCCTTTTTAACTTCTGATTTCTCATTTTCAGATTTTTCAGTTACAAACTTAACAGGTTTTAACTTCGGCTTTTGCTTATCAACAGGCTTAATTTCTACAGTTCCTTTTTCATTTTTATTTTCTCCATAGCCTAATCCCTCTTTCCAGTTTCCACTGCTTAGCAAATTTTGAGTTGTTTTGCCAGAGTTAGTCCAAGTTCTGATAATCTCTCTCTCCTTTTCTAACTCAGTTTTTAGAGATTCATTCATTTTTAGCACTTCATCCCTAACATAAAAAGCATCATCTCTATCCTGCTGAGTTTGATGGAACATGACTAACTCTTTTTCTAAGAAATCATTTCTTTTCCTAAAAGCAAGATTTTCAGAAGTTAATCTTTCACATGTTAAAGTTTGATCTCTATAACTAACAAACACGGTTTTAAGATATCTTCTCAACTCATTAATATCATCAGTATGAAAAGCATAAGTAGTCTGAGGTACCTTTGTTTCAGCAGCTTCAGAACTGCTCTCAGAACTTGATTTATCAGCATTTGCCATCAATGCATAGTTCTCCTCACTTTCAGAGTCTGAGGTGTCTGTCCAGCTTTTCTGCTTTGTGACAAGAGCTTTGCCTTTGTCACTCTTGGTCTTCTTGCAATCAGGAGATATGTGGCCTTTCTCACCACAATTATAACATTTAACATTAGCGTAATCTCCTCTGTCAGACTTTCCTCCTCTTCCTTCAGATCTTCTGAAATTCTTCTTATCAGAACTTATGCCTTTCCTGGAAAACTTCTTTCCCTTCCTGAACTTCCTGTATGCAATCTTTGTGATTCCTTTCACCATAAGAGCACACAGCTTCATCATCTCCTCATCAGCATCAGTTTCAGGCAAGCTTTCAGAATCTGAGTCATCATCACTCTCAGAACTTGATGACTCAGTATCAGACTTTATGATAAGAGCTTTACCCTTGTCTTTCTTTGAGGAAGATGGTTTGAGGGATTCCTCTTCAGCCTTGAGAGCAACTGTCCTTGACTTTCCTCCTTTCCTCTTGCTTCTTTGTTCCATCTCAAGTTCATGAGTCTTGAGCATTCCATAGATTTCATCAAGAGTTGTTTCATCAAGATTGTAGTTGTCTCTTATTGTTGTTGCCTTCAAATCCCAACATTCAGGAAGAGCTAACAGGAATTTAAGGTTTGTATCTTCAAGATCATACTCCTTATTTACTAATGACAAGTCATTCAAGAGTTTGACAAATCTATCATATACATCAGTCAATGACTCATTAGTCCTAGAGACAAAGTGTTCATACTCTTGAGTGAGTATTGTCTTCCTGTTCTTCTTAACTGTTTCAGTTCCTTGACACCTTGTCTCCAGTGCATCCCATATCTCCTTAGCAGTCTTGCAGTTGATTACCCTGTTTGACATTACATTATCAATGGCACTATGCAATAAGTGTCGTACCTTGGCATCCTTAGCAATAGATGCTATATCTTCAGCAGTGTAATCACTCTTTTCCTTTGGTACGGTCATTGCTGCTTCACCTGCAACTACAACAGCGAGCTTGGTAGGTTTGTGAGGCCCTTCCTTGATTCTATCAAGGTATTCTGGATCTGTTGCTTCTAGAAACATGGTCATCCTTACCTTCCATATGGGATATTCAGATGGTCTCAATATGGGAACTCTGATAGTCTCATATCGACTCTGAGTTGATGTCTTTAATGATTCCTCAGTTTTGGTAGGCTTAGTTGGAGTTTCTGTGTCAGACATGATTGTGTTTGGATCTTTAACTGTATGTGTGTTAACAGAAGGCTCTGATACCACTTGTTAGGTCACACTTTCACTGTAGAGGGGGTGAATACAGTGTTTATTACAATCAAATCAAACTTCAAGAACTTATGTAACAGAAAACAAACTTTATTTAAACAATAAACTCTGTTACAATCTGGAACTGTTATCTCTCAGTGATGAACAAAATATCACGAGAGCTGCTAGGTTTATAGTAAATAATATTCTCGATAATGATAACACTTTTAGTGTAAACCCTATGTCTGTGTTTATATACTACACAGTTACAAGATAATCGCTAATTGATATGGAATATAATTCTGCTTCCTAATATATATCAATCAGATATCTTCTATTCCAAGTATTCCATTCTTCACGGAATTCCTTCTTCATGCATATCTCTTCTTATGTTTATCTTGATCTTCTTAACTTTAATCAGCTACTGTCCTTATCTGATCGTCCTTCAGCACTTAAGTTCTGATATCTATCTCCTGATAACATAAGTACTGATATCCCTTAAGTTCTGTCGTCCAGTATAAGTACTGATCAGTTAAGTACTGCTTTGTTCTGTTCAAATAAGATCTGAAATCTAAACATAAAACATATTAGTCATGACTAATAATATATCTAACAGATATCTTTCAAATCAAGGAAGATATAACAACGATAAGATTAAGTCAAATAAAATCGGTAACTAGCACATTAACGAAACTTATCACTAAAGCTTCTCAGGGATAGGCCCGAATTTCACAAAATTTCGTAGGCTTGATTCAATAATAATTGGTACGTATGCATCTTGGCAAAGCGACCGGATATCTGATCGAGACATCTCCCAAGTCTAGCACCTCTCATTTTCATAAACCCTAAATTCTTAAGAACAGTCACATACACACAATCAGGGATGGTGGCAGGGGGTGGCTGGCGGGTGCGGCCGCCACCCCAAACTCATGTATAATCGTGAAATTAGTACTTATGATTTTTTTTACATATTTATATATCTAGTAGTAACACAAATTTTATTTTTAATTTTTGTCCCTTAAAAAATATATAAATTTTACGAATTTAGTACTAAAATTAATGATAATTACAATAGTTATGAATTTACATACACGAATTCAATTATATTTTGTACATTAAAATTGTTAAAATAATATTTATTAATTTATTTAATATATAATAAATTAAAAATATATATTAGTTACTCGGAAATTTTTTTTGCACCCCAGCCACCGATTTCTGGCTCCGTCCCTGCACACAATTCACTTTATCATTCCAATAATCCTTCGATTTTGTATTGTTACGAAATTTCTCCTAACAACATAAATAAATTCTTGATTAAAAATGGTCCCGTGGTTCCACACTAATTTTCACACTAATTTCCACACTAATAAGTAGAGACGCAGATACATCAACGTGCGCATAACCGAATGCTTGTAATAAAGCGTAATTGAACAATCATAACACAACTAAAACGAAATAGCCGTATCATGTGTTAGGGAACAAACTAACTTCCAAAGTCCAAATTATCTCTCAAATTCAAGTCTAAACGTCCAACGAATATAAATATGCTCATGCAAATTTAAAGAATTGAAGAAGATTAAATATAAGTTGAAGATGTTATATCAAGCAAACACTTAACTTTTTAACTTGTTAAATAATAACATATAGGGTCCCTATCCACAGCCATAGTTGGATAGGGACCCTATCCAACCAAAAAATCAGGACCATTGAAGTAAAAAACGAATGGCTAGGATCCGCTATTGCCGCTATGTTTCATTGCGAGGGCGCAATGAAACATTGCGGGAATGGCCCACATACTTTATTCCCTTTTTTACCCTTTTCCTATGTTAATTCATTTATCAATGCTTTTTTAACTACATAAATATTAATTTAATAAGATATTATTTTTAATATTTCTGATTAAAAATATAATATTTAAAAAATATTAAAAAATATTTTATAATAATATTAAATATTATATTTAATATTTAATATTCAATATTTTAAAAGTATTGAAACATTAAAATGAAATTAATATATTTAAATATTTAATAATATATATTAAAATAATAAAGGAAAATATTTTTGATATTTAAATATTTTAATTATTCAATATTTTTAATAATAAATGAAAATATTTGAATACTTCATTCCCCTTTTTACCATTTTCCTATGTTAATTCATTTATCAATGCTTTTTTAACTACATAAATATTAATTTAATAAGATATTATTCTTAATATTTCTGATTAAAAATATAATATTTAAAAAATATTATAAAATATTTTATAATAATATTAAATATTATATTTAATATTTAATATTCAATATTTTAAAAGTATTGAAACATTAAAATAAAATTAATATATTTAAATATTTAATAATATATATTAAAATAATAAAGGAAAATATTTTTGATATTTAAATATTTTAATTATTCAATATTTTTAATAATAAACGAAAATATTTGAATATTTGAAAATATTAATAATGTACTTTGTTATTATGTACTTTGAAATATTAATGAATTTTAATTAAATATTTTCAATGTTGTTAATGTTAGTACTTGTTGCCATTATTAATAATCCCAAAAAAAGAAGTGACTCCAAAAAAAAATTTGAAAAAAAAGTTATTTTGAAGATTTTTTTTTCCAAAATTGGGCAGAAAGTTTTCTGTAAAATAGAAAAAGTTTTATATAAAAAATAAATCATTTGCAAGTGCAGTGACCAATATGCAAAATTCGGCAAAGCCCAGTTTAGGCCCGCAATGTTTCATTGCGGATTCCGCAATGTTTCATTGCGGATGCAGCATTGTTTCATTGCGGGGGTAATCTGGGTTTTGCATAAATTTGCAGATTGGTCATTGCACTTGCAAATGATTTATTTTTTATATAATACTTTTTCTATTTTACAGAAAACTTTTTGCCAAATTTTGGAAAAAAAAATCTTCAAAAATAACTTTTTTTCAAATTTTTTTTGGAGTCACTTCTTTTTTTGGGATTATTAATAATGGCAACAAGTACTAACATTAACAACATTGAAAATATTTAATTAAAATTCATTAATATTTCAAAGTACATGATAAGAAATTACAATCAATTTTTTCCTTTTTTTCCTAATAATCTCGAGGGACAATTTCTTCTATCATGGCCTTCTTCCCTCGCCCCACAAAAACTGCACTTTCGAAATTGTTTATTTGAACTTGACGTCTCGATACCACTTTTGAATCTACCCGCTTTTGGACGTCCTTTTGTTTGTGACCTTGGGGGATCTAATAACGGATCATCTTCTTCATCACTTTCATAGTCCTCATTTATTTTTTTCTCTCTCTTTTCTCCCGGAAAAGACTTAATCACAACTCCTTTTCTCTCTTGATCACGCTCATCAAGTAATTGTACCGTGGAACGGAGCAACTACCAACAACGGACAAACCTTGGAAAGCTTTACACAATCCACTATATCTTGCCGTTTGAGATTCTACAACATTACCAAGCATCTGAGGCGTACACGGTAGAGGTCCCGCAACTTTGTTTCTGTTTATTGTCCACCTCATTGTTACAAGATCTGGTGGTATCATCGTCTTTTGTTTCTTGTTAAGGTAACGGATCATGTGTCTACAAATCATCTCGGAATGTTCAAATTTTTTACATGTACAAGAATAACTCCCGTCGATGGAAACCTTCAAGAAAAAATTCCTTCTATTAATCTCCGGCAAGGTGGACTTTTCTACCAAATACATCTTTGAAAGATAATCTCCACAACCTTTCATGCTTTTCACAACAAAAGATTGACTTTTTTGAAGCTCTTTTTGAAATCGCTTAAACATCTCTTTTGTGTATATCTTGGAGGCATGTATCTTCATTGACGAGTTAGAGAATAGTCTCTTTTCCTTGTACTCGGTGTCAAAATCGGCTTGAACCTCCCGTAAATATTGTGAGTCCAAAGCTTTTTGTGAATTCTCAATGAATTCTTTCAAACCGGTCGACGCTTTCACATACTCATCAAAAAATGAATTCATAGACTCGCTCCTTGAGGTGGTAGTCATACCGGCGGCAAAATGTTGTTTCGTGAAAGCAAAAACCCATTGCCATCTAATTGCATACATATCATTTAGCCAATTGTGATTTTCAAGATCATATTTCTCTTTCAAGTCCTCCCACCTACCTTCAAATTCCGTTGGTGACAATGACTTGTAGATACATGCATTAAAATCCGTCCTGAACTCCGAGTATTGAGTATACAAAGTAGATAGTTTCTCGGGAAACTTGCTACTAATATGCCACGTACAATATGTATGGTTGGTGTTAGGCATAACCTCAGAAATGGCATTACTTAAAGCGATGTCTTGATCCGTAATAATGGTAATAGGTGGCTTGTTATCGACCGCTTCCAACCAAGTCTTCAAAACCCATCTATAAGTAGTCTCTTTCTCGTCCCTTATAAGTACAAATCCAAACAAAATATTTTGGTAGTGGTGATTCACTCCCGTAATTGGAATAAAAGGCATGTCATACCTATTAGTCCGATATGTCGAGTCGAAAGTCACCACATCTCCAAAATTCTTGTACGCGTTAAGCGAACGAGGATCAACCCACACCAAACCCCTAACCCGATTCCCCTCATCCACATCCACTCGGTAGAAAAAATTGCCATCACTTTGTTTTTGCAAGTCTCGTAACAAAACCAATCCACACTCCGCATCACCGGAATCAAAAACCCGTCTTCGAATGTCACGTATTATATTTCGCACGTCTTGAGCGGAAAAACCAATTTTTTCAATACCACCACACGTCTCACTAAGTAAATTCATCACTTTCGGGGTCTCGATACCCGATTTGTTGAATAACTCAATCAAAGATCGGGTAAACGGATCTATGTTGCGTGATCTTTGCATGAAATTTACCTTATCCGATATAACCATAGCATGATTGTGCTCTAGGTTGACCTTGGTTACTTCCCATTTGTTTGAGCTTACTTTGTGAGCAACACACATACGAGCACGACAACAAGTTCGAGGAATAACATCTCGAGGTCGTTTCCCTTTAGCCCTATCTTCAACTTCCAAGGGTTTTGGGCCCAATCTTCCACCCTTTCGACATATATACAAACGTGACGATATACCACCATTTCTTGAATGCTTATGACTACTTCAAATAATTATCTCAAACCCTATACTTCGACCATAACCTCGATAAAAACTTTCCGCTTCATCCAACGAATCAAACATCATACCAACACAAGGAACTACATCATTCATATTTCCAATAAAATTTTCATCATTAATTTTATCATCATCATCGCCATTAAAAGAATCATTACTATCATCGGAATCACCGTGAACATCGTGATTCTTCCAACCGAAACCAACATCATCATCACTATGCGTTTTTCGCTTCCCCGGATCATTAACTTTATCTTCAATACTATCAACATCTATTACTTCATCATCATTAAAAATTTTACGATAAACCCTCTTTTTTGTGGGAGGGGGGTAACATAATTAAAATCGTTATGATTACTAGATGAACTTGAATAATCAAATAAATAAGAAGCCATGGATATTGAATACTAACCTTTTTTTTCAGAAGAATAAATTTGAGCAGAATGTTAAGAAGCAGTAAAACAGCAATATTTCAAAAATACAGACATTTTAAGGTAGTTGTGTGTATTAAATGCACGCCCGCAATGTTTCATTGCGGCCCCGCAATGTTTCATTGCGATGGCCGCAATGAAATATTGCGGAACTGTACAAACCCCCAAGCCAACAACTGTAAATATTTGCAGTTTTAATAAAACTTTACAACGTACCTCAGCAATGTTTCATTGCGGGGGGAAGTGTCTACCGCAATGAAACATTGCGGATGGGTTGTTTATTTTTATTATTTTCTTTAAAATTAGAAAATTAATCAAAAAAATTATAAAAAATAGTTTCTAGACTTATTATATTTCATTTAATATGTTAAATGTTAGTTTGAAAATATAAATGTTTATAAGAGTAACTTAATTATAATATGCAACTATTTTACATAGTTTTGTGAAAATTTTGCATAATAGTTATGTCAAATGATGTTTCTTGACGTGTAAGCTGTAAAGTACAAATTTTGACGATCCAACTATATGGATGTTAAAATATAATGATTATAATAATTAAGAAAATTTATTTCTTAAATAAAATACGGTATTTATATATATTTTGTTATCAAGAAATATTTAACATTTTGGGGGCTAAATTATTTTATATTTTTTTATAGATAACGAAAATTCGATAAATTTTCATTTTTTTGGATTTTCACATTTTCAAATTTTAGTATTATATTTGTTTATTAAAATTTAAAATTGATAAAATATATTGGACAAGTACAAGAAAAATAAAACATTAAATAATTTATTTCATTCAAATATAAATGGAGTACATTCAAATATTTTTTCAAAACAAATACATAATAACATTTTATATATCACCCTTATCGTCGTCTTTCTTTTTCTTCGACTTTTCCGCCTTCGCTTTAGCTTCATTTTCTTTTTTTTTCTTGCGCTCAAGCGCCATTTGAATACGACGGAGAGCTATTGCCATGTCTTCGTCTCCTTCGGGCCCGTCATAAGCCACACCATCGATAATTACCTTATTATTGTCATAATCATAGTAGAAAACCATTTTTCGGAAATTAGAGAAGATAATGTTGAAGGGAAAATGTAGAATAAAAATAGAGAAGAGAATGTTGAAAAAAAATGAGATGAGGCAGGACTATTTATAGGTGAAAATCTGAATTTTAAAATTCACAAGCTTCTGCCGCAATGAAACATTGCGGCGTGTCGGTCAAGCTTCTGCTCTATTGACCAGTCAATTCAACTGCTGCAATGTATCATTGCGGCAATTTCAACAGTCAAATGAAATATTTTCAGCAATTTTTTTTTTGTGCCAAATTTAATTTTGTGAATTTTAAAATTCTTATTAATATTGGCACAAAAATAAGTTTTGCACAAAAAAAAAAGTTTGACTGTTGATAAATTTTTTAAACTAAAATAACTCAATTCACTAAAAAGTATAAAATTAATAATATTATTTTTTAAACTAAAATTATTCATACGATAATTTAAAGAAAAAGTACAGAAAAAATTAAATTGATAAATTTATTATTAAAATTGATAATATTTTAATATATATTACTACTACTTATATTTAATGTTAACATATTTTAAAAAATTAATTACTGTTGAACATTAATATTATTTTTATACTTATATAAATAAGTTAAATATTAGAATAAGCTAAAAGAGGGGCAGTTTGGACATTAAAAACTGGGAGTCTAACCAACAATAAAACATTGCGGCCCAGCAATGAAACATTGCTTACTCCGCAATGTTTCATTGCGGAAGCCAAGACCCGCATTGAAACATTGATTTCCCCGCAATGTTTCATTGCTGTGGGTTGGCTGGCTATCCCCCAACCCAACCCACGTTGGCTCCTCATTATTTCCCTAACATATAAATTAGCTATATCACTGTTGTACTCTTCTTATTTTATCAAATTGACGTGAACTTCTCTTTTGAGTAATTACATGTTGAGCATATACAACAAATGATGAACATCAGAGAGAAATAAAAAACATCAAATAATGATCTGAGTGTTACTTTTGATCTTCCGTCAAGTAATCTTAGGTTCTTGCTTGTTAGAGGTAGGCCTTTATTACTTTTCAAGTGCTTGAAAAAGCTGAGATTTTTATTATTACAGTTCATGCAATTCTTGATTTTTATGCTAATAGTGTTAATACTGAGTATACTATTAATCTTAATAATAATTAGACCTGAGTTTTGTATGTTGATTTTTCGAGATCGAGTCAAGTAATATGGGTTCCAGGATTACATTTAATGCATTTTTAGGTGTATTACATGAACAAAGCTGCAGATCCATTGTAAAAAATATATATAGTTTCTACAAAATGCATTAAGAAACTCAACTAAACTGATCAAACTGAGAAAAATCTCAATACCTCAAATACTCTCTCCTATCAAATGTGGTTGTACATGTGCCTTACAAACTTCGTACGCTGCAAACAATCGGTTGTCCCCGATCAAATGACATAAATGTTGAGTAACCAGCTCATCTAAAACCTTAAGGTGTTAGAGGAAGGCCCCAATAGGATCATATATTTAACACTCCCCCTCACTCGAAAGCCCATTTATGGGTCGAAGAGTGGAACACCGGCACCCATCTTTGGGGTATCAATTGCCTTTAGTGTTCACATTAAATTGTGAGAATGTTGGGGGTGGCTGGGAATCGAACCTTAGTCCTCCCGCCAGCCTAAGCTCTGATACCATGTTGAGTAACCAGCTCATTTAAAACCTTAAGGTGTTAGAGGAAGGCCCCAATAGGATCATATATTTAACACTACTTAGAGAAAAAAGACACCTACATTTTTTTTGCAGAAAACTTGTATTGCTATATTTCTTGTTATTTCTTTTCTACTTCTAAAACTCAAGGTAAACTAGCCATTATATAGGCTTTACAAACATATTAAAACAAACTATTACTAAAACTAACCACTACTAATTAATGGGTAAATTACATGTCCATAATTTACTTCATAACTCCACTACCCCACTACTAAACAATTCTAAAATAATATTTTTCTCTAATAATTAATCTATTGCTAAATATCTAATAATTAAATAAACAAATAATTAATAACTAAATTTAAGATTATTCCAACATTCACCCCCATAATCTAAAATTTACGAAGCACTTTCTCTTCGCCTGTGATGCACTTCTCACCACCATCAATTTTGATGCACTATCTCATCAAAAACACTTTGGAGCACTTTCTCTCCAAAAACACTTTGGAGCACTTTCTCTCCACAACTCTAAAATAAAATTTCTTTCATGGCCTCTTGTGTCATGATATCTTTCTCATTATTTCCACCGCTCATGTTCCTCCTTCATTTTTATTCTTGCTTCTCTTTTCTTTTTCCACGTACCATTTCATCTTGATATTTCACTAAATATATATGGAGAAATTTTTAATGCCATTTGAAATCTCAGATAAATACTTAATATATATATAAATGTATGTATTTTTATAAGAGTCTCACAAGCCCTAGAACATATAGCTCTGATGCCATGTTGAAAAAACTTGGAGAAAAAGACACCTACATTTTTTTTGCAGAGAACTTATACTGCTATATTTCTTGTTTTCTTTTCTTCTTCTAAAACTCAAGGTAAACTAGCCATTATATAGGCTTTACAAACATATTAAAACAAACTATTACTAAAACTAACCACTACTAATTAATGGGTAAATTACATGTCCATAATTTACTTCATAACTCCACTACCCCACTACTAAACAATTCTAAAATAATATTTTTCTCTAATAATTAATCTATTACTAAATATTTAATAATTAAATAAACAAATAATTAATAACTAAATTTAAGATTATTCCAACAATAAATAATAAGCCATCTAGTTATAATCCAACAAAAAGTCAATGTCAATAAACTAAATTCCAACTTACCTTTTATATCCACGATACCCCACGTCCCCCACCCCTTGAACAAGCTTGATAGCCAATGTTTAACATCTAAATATCATCTAATTATCAGGCATTATACTAACAATCCTTTGTAAATTCCCGAAAGCTGCCAATTTTACATTTGTTTTGACTAAGATTATTAAAGAGCAAATAGGCAGTCTACTGACCATTTCCTTGTCCCTTTGTCCTTGTTGCCGTCCTCTATATAATAAGTAAGCAGCCCCCTGCACCAGATACATAACAATCCCGGCTCTTCATATTCTCTCATCTCATCTGATCATCGCGGTGTTTTATATACTTAACGCAGTTGAATCAAACGATGGCTGCCTCTAGTATTCTGTTTGTAGCTTCAATATTGTTCTGCTCCTTTGCCTTGAGTTGTTATGCTAACGAACTCTTCTCTGACCTGGAACATTCTATCCTCGTCACAGCGTCTCCTAAAAGCGGACAAGGTATACAGAGATTTAAACATATGTACCATTTACTTAAATTAAAATACGTTCATAATATCGTACTTCCAAGATTCATTTTTGTTATTTTCCAAAATAGAATGGATTGTTCAATAATTTGATTGAGACTTTAAATTGCAGTGTTGAAATCTGGGGAAGCAAATATCACTGTAACATGGTCTTTCAACAAAACCTTTCCAGGAACAGAATCAACCTACAAAACTGTAAAGGTAAAGCTTTGCTATGCTCCGGTCAGTCAAAAGGATCGTGGATGGCGCAAAACAAAAGATGAGCTTAAGAAGGACAGAACTTGCCAACACAAGATTGTAAACAGGGATTACAAACCTTCAAAGGATATGGTTACTTGGACTGTAGAAAGAGATACCCCCCAAGCAACGTACTTTGTGAGGGTTTATGTTTTCAATGCCGAGGACAAAGAAGTTGCCTATGGCCAAAGCACTGATGATGCTAAGAAAAAGAACTTGTTTGAGGTAGAGGCGGTCACTGGCCGCCATGTCTCCCTTGATATTGCATCTGTGTGCTTCTCTGTTTTCTCTATTGTGTCTTTAGCCGGCTTCTTTTACCTGGAGAAGCGAAAGGGAAGAAGTTCACAGCAAAAGTGAGCAAGGTTATTCCTCGTTTTACCTATGTGTCTGGTGATATTAGGTTCTTTCTCATAATTCGAGTGTCTTTGGGCGACCAGTGATACTTAATTCCAGCAAAAAACATAGATGATTCTAGTTTCTTTGTTAGAAATTTGTTATGTAATACAATGTTACATAGTTTCTAAACGCAGGTCAAGATTACAAAATGCAGTTCCAAGTATATTACCCAAATGACCGTCCTAATTTTATTTGATTTTCTTTGTAAACAGTGACAAATACAGTTCAAGTATATTACCAAAATGACCGTCCTAATTTTCTTTGCAAACATGGACACTTAATCATCTTCTAGGTTTTTATTAATCATTTTCTAGTTTTTTGTGCATGCGGGATGACTTGAAATGTATAAATATACTTTCTCCATCTCATAATATGTGTCACATTTCTTTTTATAGAAATCAAATTGACCAACCATTAAACATTACTAGTATATTATTTTAAAAAACTAAAAATTATATATTAAAGTAGATTAAATCTACTCTCCGGTGATGTAATTTTTTTATTTTGTTCAATTATAAATTATTAATAAACTTCGGTCAAACTTAAGTCAATTTGACCTGCACAAATTCAAAGAAGACACATAATATGAGATGGAGGGAGTATATATTATAATATTTTAACCGTTAATTCACTTGTATTTACGGTACACCTAATAATACATTGAACTTATATTTTACACATAATATATTTAACCTGATATAATTTTCATTTTAACTTATATTTACAATACAACTATTAAACTTATATTTTACACATAATCCATCTAAGAGATGTACCTTTTTAATATATCTTTTATACATTTATCTTTTTAATATATCTTTTATACATTTAAAAAATGTACAAATAAATATTTGTGAATTAGTTAGCATGGTCGTGCTCCACTGATCCACTAGAGGGTGCGTCACCTGAGACCTTTATGCATAGTTTTTAAAAGATTATAAATAAATACTTGCAAATTAGTTAACAAGTATATTTTAAATATTATTATTGTGTATTTAAAATAGAAACATAAATTATATAATTAATTAATTAGTATCTCAATTTAAAATATATTTTAATTTTTTTAAAATAAGTATATTTTGAGAACAATTTCTATAAAAAAATCATATTTTATAATTGATATTATATAAGAAAAATAAAAATAATTGATATTAAATATAAAATAAATTAATGATATTCAATGAATTTTTTTTAAATTTGATGTGTTATATTTTTAATAAAAATTGACATGATGAATTATTTTATAAAAAGTTAAATATTTATAAAATATAATATCACATATTATTTTATATAAATATTAAGTCTAATTATTAATCTACTTAACAATCAGCGTAATCAGGAAAGTGACGTGCATTTAACTAATCTAACCAAACTGCATTTGATAAAAGTGACGTGCATTTGACGTCACTCTGTTTTACATAGTACAATGATATTCAAGGTTCACTAAATGGGTTCTGTTTTCAATACTGCAAAGATGGAGATGGTTAAACTTTGTCAAATTTGGGTTGTGAGTCAAAGCCAAGATACATGCTAGGGAGTCGCCGGCTTTGCCCACTGCGGTGCTTTAAACATTTATGTAACATGTGGATACATAAATTTGACATCTTATGACACAAATAAGAAGGCTTTTAGAAGATATGATATACCTTGGCAGGCTGGCAGCTATAAAACCAGTGTCACCTCTCACTAATTTTCACAATTAACTCCCCTCTTTCACATTTGTCCCCTCCCGCCTAATACAAACTCAGTTGTGTTATCCCCCTTCCAAACAATTTTTTAGAAAAAATCAAAACGCTCCCCTCTCATATCCACCTCTTTCTTCCTTTTGCTCAAACGTAAGCCTAAAACTTTTAGAGTTTCAAGCTCGATTACAGCTTTCTTTCCCCTTTCAATGTTTCTTTCTTTCTTTTAATTGCTCAATTTTATGTTCTCGGTTTCAATTTGTTTAATTCTCTTTGTTGTTTGAACAGATTCGAAACTAAAAGTTTGGAGCTTGGAGCTTGAAGCTTACAGTTGGAGCTGGAGCTTAAAGTTACAATATCAAGTTTGCTTTAGGGTGAAACTTTCTAAAAGGACTTTTCATTATGTTTACATTTGTGAATTTACACTAAAAAATGACTTTCAAAAAACTAAAGGGACGATCAACATTGATGCTAATACCATATTCACAAGTTAACAAAAGTTATACCGTAAATTAATATAATATGTAATAATAATAATATGGTAAAATCTGGAGTTTTGAAATATATGATATAGAAGTAAACATAAAGTAGGTCTTAGAGCATCTCCAATGATAATTGGAATAACTGTTGGCTAAAATATGAAAAATCAGGAATTATGTAAAATTTTATCTAAGTGGAAGGGGAAACACTCCAATAATATTATGTATAATTATGATAACAAAATTATAGCTAAGGGATTTCCCAATGATATTATGTATAATTATGATAACAAAATTATAGCTAAGGGATTTAGTGGTTTGACAAATATAGCCAACCAAATATGATTATCTATATTTTTTGCTAAGGATAACTATGATTAGAGTGCTTAAAATTTTATATAATATCTAAATATTGCCACTTATGTGTCACATAGATTTCACGTAGATAATTTAGTTAAGAGTTTTGCATTATTGGAGATGCTCTTAAAATGCAAATATGCATAAGGTTATAATTGTAGAAATTCGATTTCTTGATTAATCAAAATACATAATATTGAGAGGTAATCCCAAAGACCAAGTTGCTATTTGCATTCAATTGTTTAACCATGATTATCTACTCCATCTTAAGTTCAACGGCTAGTATAGATATAACAAATTATTATATTTGAAAATAATACATGCATACTCAGGTCATACTGTGAACCTTCGAAGTTTGACGGTGGGTCAGGTGCCCTAATTCTGATGTTATGGGTCCGATTCTCATATTATGGGTCCTCCGTCAGGTGTTTGTGAATGCTGACTACCTGTTGTGAAGCATAATGTCCCTAATTTTGTGGCTCCTCCTAGAGGTGGTGGGCAACATATTAGTGTCCTGAGCTGATAATTTATAGTGTTGGATAGTTATGTTGAGATGAAGAAATGTGATGAAGGCTACATAATAATATAAAAATTGAAATAAGAATTCATATACACTAGTCCTCAAACATTTCTTACGAAAATAATCGCACTCCAAATTATTCTTCCCCGTATACATTCAATATTATTGTCCCCACATATGTGATTAACAGAGTATTTTAATAATTTTTAAATAACCACATATTCACACATGATATCCAAAATTTCGATTTTATTTTCGATCGATACTCTTTTCGTAAGAGAATAAGACAAACAACTAAATCATCAATTACACATTATATTATCAAGCACATATATTAATATATTTATAACTGAAATACAAAATATAAAATAATACCGTTGCATTAACATAAAAATATAATATATTTATTACAAATTTAATGTTTCGTTTGAAAAAAATAATATTCCTAACATTTAAATTATTTAAATAATATATAGTATGAACAATTTCGCAGAAAAATTGAATAGATTAACATTAATTTTCTATAAAGTTGTCTATGCATAAATGTTGATTTATTCAAAAAATATCAAATTGCAATAAATTCAATGGTGATTATGCTTTCAAAATTATTTTTAACTAATTATTTATTATTTTATAAGTGTATATATTAAAATTATTCTTTAACTAAAAATTGATTTTTTTCCTATAAATATCATTCAAAATTTCAGTAGCGGCTCTATAAACAACATCCTCACAATCAGACAATATATATTTACTGTGTTAATATTTTAAGCCGAAACAAGTTCAAAACCCTTCTTCACAAACATGATTTGGCGTAAAAATATTGTTCAGATTGGTAGCAAAATTTTCTTTCTGAATCAATCAAATACCGGTGTCTTATCCAAAGAACTAGTTAAGAAAATTCTAAATCTGAATTGTTAAATTATTGAGATTCACTAAAAATTATCATTATTATTATATACAAATTTGTTAAATTGTAGTAGCCATTACAATTATCCCATTCACCAATATTGTATTTATACATATAATAAATAGTAATTTTTACATGTTGCATTAGTTTCTTAACATCCTCGTTATACAAGAATTTTTTACCGGATAAGAATCGTATAGGAGACGAGCCGAACCCTCTAAAGTTGAGGTGAAAGATGAGCCGGAACCACGTAGAGCTCTGGAAGATGAGACAGAAACGCCTAGAGCGGAAGTACAACAAAAATCACCTATATCTAAAATAGAAAACAAGTGGTCTCTCCCTGAAAATGCATACACACCCTACAAGTTAAATTAACAAGTCTATACGTAAAAAGTTATACAAAAATATATCATATTTATTTAAATAGGCTTATATATATTCAACCTATTGTATATGAATTAGAATATTATTTCTATGACACAACTCAACCATATTAGATATTAAACCATGTATCATTAATATAAGCAATAACTTAAACAATGAGCTTAAAAAATAAATGTTGTCTGTGCTCAATTAAGGTGAGTATAATTTTGAGAGCTACCAAACTGCGTATATATTATATTTTATTACTTTATTCAGAATTATAAAATGTGAGAGTATTGTTTGTGTTTTGTCTAGTACCGACCGGATAGTAGATAATAAAAATGAGGGTGTGGAGGGGGTGTATGTAAAGTATGGGGTTTAAAAAAGGTTTAAAATCTATTTATGTTCTTTATAAATTTTCTGCATATTAAAAAATAAGTCAAATTTTAGGGTTCTCAGTAAGCAGGTTCCACATTTGCAAAAAGAAAGTGGAATAGTAAAGGGAAGTCGCGAAGAAGGTGCTCAACAAAAGAATTTTAATTAAAATGAAGAAATCTTTTATAGAACTGAAACATATTTGAAGATAAAATATAATTAGTGATTTATCTAGTACTGATACTTAAGATTATATGCACGAAGGTTAAACGATGTTTTAGATAGATCTCACTGTGACGAGAGAGTTGATATAGTGGAAGAGTCGTTTGATGTATGTAACGACTCGTATACTTTTATATTTAACTAAAGTGTAATTATGGAATTAATAAATGAATAATATATGTGTATAGCTTTGTCAGCTATGTGTTATTTTACTTTTATCTATGTTTGTGAATTATGGTGTCCAGGGTGGTTAGTGTAATTAATTATGAACTTGTATTGAATTGTTTTCACTTTTAAGAGTGGATTTAATACAAGTTTATTTGTGTAAATATGTGGATTGTCTCTAAAATTGTTTTTATGACTTTATAATTTCAATATTTATTTTTGGGATTTTATAAATATAGAAATCAATATTTTATCAATTATTTAACCCTTTATGATTTTTCTGATTTCATTTATTTGTAAAATTTGTATTTAATTCCCGAATTCTTCAAAAATTATGAAACTTATATTTATTTAAGTTTGGAATATTCTGAGAATTTTAAAATTATTTTGGAAATTTTCGGGATTATTTTCACCCGCGCGTTGATTCGTTTAATTGTTGAAAAACGGGTATAAACTGTGTTTCAGGAATTGTTTTAAAATTATGAAAATTACGTATTCAATTACTTCGTGATATTTCTAACATATTAAGACTATTTTCATGATTTTCGGGAAACGTTTTACGTGCATCTCGGTTCGTAGATATCGAAACGCGGATTAAATAAAAGGCTTTCAGGAAGAATAAGGACACGTGTTAAGCTTACAGAAATTTATAGGCATTGTGTACTGCTGGGATTGGCTGCCATCTGATAAGATTAATAAAAAAAAGAAAAATTATAACACACAGAACTCTGTTTCTCTCTCTCGACTACCACCCCTGTTCTATTCCTTTCTCTCCCAGCAAATTCTTACAATCCCTCCCTGTAATCTCCTATTTCCTTGCTCTTATTTGCTATTTTCCCATTCCTTCCCTATTCGTGGCAATTTTCCGTCGCCGGATTCTTGTTTTCCGGCCAACATCTCCGCCTTTCAGCTGTTTGCGGTGGGTTCGATTGCCTGCTTAATCCTGTCGTTATATGCATACGTATATATATACTTGAGTGTGTATATGTGCTTGTGTGTGTGTCAGTCCTTGTGTGTGTCCGTATTCGTTTATTTCCGATTGCCGCCGCCGCCTTCCCTCGCTTTTCCAGCGAGGAGATTGTTGTGGCGCGTGGCTCGTGTTTGCGTATATGTCTATGGTTACCTGCCCTGTACTTTCTTTCTGTTTCTTGCGCGTGCGGCGCGTATAGATATTATTCTTGGCCCTGTTTGTTTTTGCAGATTGTAAATGGGGAATTATTATATAAATTTTTATGATAATTTTCTGCAGGAATTTCATTGACTGATTTTGTGAAATAAATAAATATTTGGTGCAGGTATTATTAGCAATTAATCGGAGAAGTTCGTATGGAAACCCGAAATATTCGGGCACCGACGAATTTTACCGTCGTCGGCGATGAGCCTCAGCGAGTCGACGGTGGACCGTGATGATCGTTATCTGAGTCCTAGAATTTTTAAAATAAATAAATTTAGTTTTATATCTTTATTTTAGATCAAAATAGTTAACTAGTAAATATTGTAAAAAAAAAGACAATTGAATTGGTTGTGATTATTGAATTGTACAGGTAGTTGGGAATTTTGGGAATGGTGATGTATTGTAGTTGTTGTTGTTGTGAAACTTGTGTTGTGACGTCGAATTGCTTCGACGGGTAGTCCGATAAACAAAGGAGACGCTGCCCGATTTCCAGGAAATTGAACTACGGGAATACAGGAGCGTATCTGATGATTATCGGGAAGTCAAGTGGCTATATAAATACATATGTGTTTTATACGAAACTTGATTGTAAGATGTGATGAAATATTTTGTCAAAACCAATAACCCTAATTTCGTAAAATGACGAGTATACGTATTTTCTGAAAATGAACACCGAACTGATTTTCGAGATTGTGAACCCTAATTGTTGCGTGTGTTATTATAATATACATAATTACGAGTCGGGTTTGAATATCGTTGGGTAGAATTGGTATCGAGGATATGTCAAGCATACGTAGACGCCTAGGGTATTTCGGCTCTGTAGGTTCTAAATGAAAAACCCGAAGTTGAAAGACCCGAGAATTGGCATTGGACTAAAGATAACCTAGTGATCAGTCGACAATCGCAGTGAGGTTCCAAGCGAAGGACCTGAACGTTGAAGTCAGATCCAGGATAGTCTGATAGTAAGGCGATAACGCCGAGTGTCCAAGTCAGTCCAAGGTCAATCATAGATAGTCGTAAGCTCTGCAAGGCAAGTACCCCTGACCATTCTTTTATGGTTCAGTACGTATGAATAGCTAAATGTTTTACTTTCATTATGGAACAGAAACGTTTTAAGTTACGTATCCCCTGTAGTTATAAATCACTGTTTTCAATCTATTTTGGGGAAAAGTAACTTCGAAAGGTACCTATCTTAAATGAAATGATTTGTGAATTGGATTTTATATGTGTGCTGGTAAAATGAATGGTTTTGAAAATAAGATAGGTACAAGTGTTTTGAAAACTGGATAAAATGATCAGATATGAGATACATTGGGGCCAGAGGGCCTATTGAGATAGCGTAAGAGGCTAATTCGGTTGCGCGCACTATATAATCGATTAGTCCAGCAGGTCAGAGACCTAGCTAGTCTATGAGTTCCGGAACAGGTATATGGGATGGCAGTGAGAGCCGTCTGGTGTTCATAGCCTGATCAGCTGTCTTCACATATCCACTACGTATCTGATTTGGCTTGGTGATTCTCATAACAGAACAAGTAAGTTATATAGTGGATTTGGAAATGAAAATGGCATGCTAGAATTAAACTCTGGTATTTGTACACAGCACACTACGGACATTATTGTTTTACAGAGCATGCTAGTTTTGAGTATCCAGTTTATGAATGTTTTACATGTTTTGCAAACGAGCTATAATCTCTGTTCCTATCACTGCTTTATTATAAACTGATTTACTTGTTATTCATATAGTGGTACTGCTGAGCAATTGATTGTTCACCCTTGCAGAATGTTTTATATATGTATTGCAGATGCCTTGGAGATTCTTGCGCGGTAGTCAGGGCAGAGTTCCAGCTTCTTTTGTGTCAGGCTCCTCTGAGGTAGTTGTGCCAGATCAAAGATGGTCTATTGAGTTGCTGCGTTAGGTTAGTTATGTCAGGATTGGTTGCAATTAGTTGGGTTGTAATAGTTGTAACTTATATCATACTTAAGCCTGACAAAGATCTTGGTAAAGGGGTCGTAGTTATATCTTATTATTGAACTGTTTATCTTATGGTTGTTGTTGATGACGTCAACTCCTGACCCCGGGGTTGAGACCGTCATAGTTGGTATCAGAGTTACAGGTTTGAGTCCCTGATTTAGGTTAAGAGTAGAGTCAAAAGTGTGCAGAAAGGTTGTGAAAGGCATATGGCATAGCCTATTTGTATATTCGAGGATTTAACTCAACTCAAATAAGAATGTAATAAGTAAATAGTGGATCTATCGTCAGAGAGATCTCATATAGTAACATCTGTCAAAGGGTTAAGAAACATTATTCATCTACAGACTTGAAGACTTAATTCACTGGAAGAAGCTCAAGAAATTGATCAAGCCTCAGTGATATAAATCAGGATTGTGGATTTAATCAAGTGACAGAGATCTCGTCAGGGTATCAATTAATTACAAGGATTTAGTCTGAAGAAAATCAAGAGTATCAAGGTCAAGACTTGAAGAAACGTCACGGAAGTTAGTCACTCATGAACCAGACAGTACATCGAGTGTCAACATTGAAGTGGTGAAATTGATTCATACTTGACAGTAATTTTCAGAAGATTTTCAGAAGAATGGTTGCTGCTCAAGATTAATATTAATTCTCTATTAATTAATTAAGTCATATAATTTAATTAAGAAAATAAATTATATCTGCAAAGATTAATTTATTGATTAATTGAATTAATTGATTAATTAATTCAGAATTAATATTAAGGATTTTCAGAATTATTATTAGATTAAAATCTATTAATAATTCAGTAAGACAATTTGATTTGAACTACTATGACAATCGGTATGACAATTGATAGTCATACCGAAAGTCTTGCTAGTTCATTCTGATTGTCTTGCTAGCTATTGGGATTGTCTTGCTAGTTCAAAAGGATAGTCTCACCTAAAGTCCTACCAGTTCAAATGGATTGTCATACCAGTTCATTTGATTGTCTTGCCGAAAGTCTTGCTGAGTAAACTAGATGGTTTTGTTTACTTAAACAACAAAACACAGCAGAAGACTATAATGCAATAATTCAACAGAACACACAAGAGAAAAAGAAGCAGAAAACAAAGGCACAACATTTTATTTTTCATCTGCTTTTCTTCAAGATTAAATTTCTAGATTGTAAAGTTAAATCCAATCAACTAGAAATCTTTATCTTGTTCTTGTGTATCAATCTAGCGGATTAAAATCCCTAGAACTTAATCTCAAATCGCATTTAGCATTTGATCTTTTAATTGCAAAAATAGAAAAAGTTCATGTCGAATTTATTCTAGATTTGTAATAATTGATTTGAGATTAATCCCTTGTAACTGATACCGTACTTGTAACACCTTTCAAGTTTAATAAAAGTTTTATTTAACTTGAATTTTGTTTCACTTTTTTATTCCGCATTTTATTCACTTAAACGGTATTGTTTGCATTCAACCCCCCCTTCTACAAACAAATTGGGACCTAACAATTGGTATCAGAGCCTTCTGATTAACGTACAAATCTAGATCCTAGACTTTTGTGTTTCTTTCACTTCTTGAATTTTTTATTCACTCAAAAATTCATAATGACTACACAAAAAGTTGGAACCGTTAAAATTCCACTTTTCGATAAAGAAAATTATGTTATGTGGAAGAAGAAGATGCTACTGTTTTTACAAGTTGCTAATCCCAAATATTTGCAAGTGTTGAAGAAGGGTCCAAAAATTCCTATGGTTATTGAACCAGAGGTAATAGAAAATGATGTGGTGATCACCAAAGCGAGAACTTATGTGAAGGATCCTGAGGACTTCTCTCCTGCTGAAATAGAAGAAGCCTCCCTGGATGCTAGCCTTCAATTAATCTTAGTAGATTCCCTTAATCCCTTGATGAATAGACATGTGATGAATTGTAAAGATTCCAAACATATCTGGGAAACTATTGAGATTATTAATGAAGGCACAGAGGAAGTTAGGGAGAACAAGCTAGAAATCCTAACCTCTGAGTATGAATACTTTAAATCCAATCCAGGGGAAGGAATCACTGAAGTGTTTGAGAGGTACAATGCATTGATCAACAACCTGAACATTAATGGTAAATACTATTCCATCAGGGAGGTCAACAAAAAGTTTCTCTTAACACTGCCAACTCATCTCGAACATAGAATCACTGCCATAAGAGAAGCAAGAGATCTGAGTGAGATTTCTTTGGAGAGGCTCTATGGTGTGTTAAAGACTTATGAGTTGGAGCAGATTCAGCAGAAGGAAGTTTACGGGAAAGGAAGAGTGGTCAGCACGTCTACTGCTCTAGTAGCTGATGAACAACAACAACAACCACAATATCAACAACAATCTCAACAGTCAGAAAGAATGGTACAGTCTTCCAAGGTTGAAGATAATGTGATAGTAGCAGAATTTGATTCTCCTACTACAAATCAATCAGGAGATGATTATTATTCCTTGGAAGAACTGGAGCAATTGGAGGATGAGTCAATGGCCCTGATTGTCAAGAGATTCTCAAATGTCAGATTCAAAAGAAATCCCAAGTTCAAGTACAAGTCCAACTATAACAGATTCCAGAAAGGTGGATCTTCATCCTCTAACACCAGCAGTGGTGGGTATAAAACAGGGATGGTTGATCGAAGCACCATTCGATGCTTCAACTGTAATGAGTTGGGACACTTTGCCACAGAATGCAGGAAGCCAAAGCAAGCTAGGAAGAACTCTTACGATTCTAATCAGAGAGTAAATCTGAAAGGGCTTACCTGGCAAAGGGAAGAAGCTGGGATGATACTGACAGTGAAGATGAAGAAGTTGGGAATCTTGCTCTCATGGCTAGTGATGCAAGCACCTCATCGTCAAGAAAAGAGGTAAAATTTACTGATGCTGAATTAGTTTATCATCTAGGAGGTTCCTTAGATTGTGCTCGTCGTGATAATGAATTGTTAAATCAACAAATCAAAGACCTTGAGAAAGAGGTCAATGAATTAAGACTTGTGCACATTAATCAATATAAATTAAAAGATCAAGTGTCTTTTCTAGAGAATAGAGTTGACTGTTATAGACAACTTGAAACTATTCTTAAAGACAAGATCACTGGTCTTGAGGCTAAGGTTAAAGCTTACTTTAATTCTTGTTCGAAGTCCAAAGAGTTTTACAATAAGCAAGCTGTTAATCAAACATCTGGTATAGGTTATGATTACAATGCTGCTATTGGAAAATTAGGCATAAACTCCCCTCCTCATGTCTGTGCTAAAGGCAGGGAAGTACCACATGTGCTTAAGGGTGTTGATGAACCCCTCTATAAAGAATCAATTGCTGAACCATTTGATGAGACCTCGTTTATTATTCAAGAAGAAATCCGTGCTGAAGATAATGCTAATGAGAAAGTTGTCTCCAAGTCAAGTGTGTCAAAAGTTCCAGTCAAGGTTGTGAAAGCAACTGAGACTAACTCAGACACACATGAGTTGGATAACACAAATGCCATGGCTACCATGTATAAGTTGCCTATTGTTAATCCTTCTCATAAAGCATGTGGTGTTCCTGATTGTATGTCTTGTGCTTTTAATCTGATGTTTGCTTATTTTAATGGTAAGCATGTTTCTAATGATAAGACTACTCCTCGTCAGCATGTGAATAATAGAAAGCATGATAGGTCTAAGACTGCTAGTCCTCCTAAAGCTAGAAAGGAGACATTTGTGCCTAAGCCTAAACAGAAATTTGTCAAGGCTGTTCACAAGGTCAAATGTTCAGTCATTGAGAACGTTGAGAATATTAAAATTAAGAATGTTGTTTTGCCTGATAAAGGCCAATTTTACAAGTATGCCGGACCCAGCCAAGCTTGGGTTCCGAAGAAGGTCTAATCCATTTGTATTGCAGGGCATTAAACAGGTACAACCGGTAGTGTGGATTCTTGACAGCGGATCGTCAAGACATATGACCGGAGATAGAGCCCTGCTATCAAATGTGGTTGAGAAAGCTGGCCCAGTGGTTACCTTTGGAGATAACAGCAAAGGTTTAACGGAGGGATATGGCTGTTTGCTAGCTGGAAATGTTATCATTGAAAATGTATATGTTGTGCAAGGACTTGAACACAATCTGCTTAGCATTAGTCAGTTCTGTGACAACGGCTACAATGTTTTATTCGACAAGCTGAAGTGTCAGATTCTGTACAAGAAAAGTGAAAAACCCTCCTTAATGGGAATCCGGAAAGGAAATCTGTTCATAGCTGACATGAACTCTGGAAGCAATCCTGAAGTCAATTGTTTCTATGCAAAGGCATCGTCAGATGAGAGTTGGCTATGGCACAAGAGACTTTCTCATCTCAATTTTAAAACAATGAATTCTCTTGTAAAAATAGAATTGGTAAGAGGTCTGCCTCAGCTGGAATTCTCTCCAGAAGGACTATGTGAGGCTTGCCAGAAAGGAAAGTCAAAGAAAGCAAGCCACAAAGGCACTAACACATCTTCCATAACTGGTGTTCTGCAATTATTGTACATGGATTTATTTGGACCAGTTAATGTCCTTTCGATGTCAAAGAAGTGTTACTGTCTTGTGATAGTTGATGACTATTCCAAGTATACGTGGGTTTTATTTCTTCACTCTAAGGATGAAACACCACAAGTTGTGATTGATCATATCAAGATGATTGAGTTAGATTCTAACGTCCCTGTTAGAGCAATAAGGTCAGATAATGGGACAGAATTCAAGAATGCACTTCTCAATGAATTCTGTACAGACAAAGGGATTACCAGACAATTTTCAGCTCCTAGAACCCCTCAGCAAAATGGAGTGGTAGAAAGGAAGAATCGTACATTGATTGAAGCTGCAAGAACGATGTTAAGTGAATCCGGTCTTCCAATGTACTTTTGGGCTGAAGCTGTCAATACTGCATGTTATACTCAGAATCGAACTATAATCAACAAAGACTTCATGAAAACTCCTTATGAGATTTTGAATGAACAGAAACCTTTTTCAAATACTTTCATGTATTTGGTGCCAGATGCTTCGTGCTCAAGGATGGAGATGAGCGTCGTGGTAAATTCGAGGCAAAGGCATATGAGGGTATTTTTGTTGGATATGGAAGAAGATCATACAGAGTGTATATCATTGATCAACACAAAGTAACTGAAAGTGTCAATGTTACATTTGATGACAATAAACTCCCTAGTATCCAAACTGAAGGTCCTTCTAAGAAACTGAAGTTTGATGATATGTCAGATTCAGAATCAGAACATGGTCAAGAACCTGAGGTTATTGCTGGTGAAGAACCTGTTAATCTTGATGATACTCAAGGTAATAGTGATGGAAACTTTGGCAACAATGTAGATACCACTGCTACTGATGGAGAATCTTCAAGTCAACATGGCAACAACTCAGGGGGAGATGCTGAAGGATCATCTAGTAGGACACAACATCACAATGAATTTCAAGGCGAATCATCAAGATCAAATCTTCCAAGACAGACTGTCTGGAATAAAGCTCACCCTTTTGAGTTGATTATTGGTGATCCAGATGTTGGAGTCAGAACTAGACGTGCTACTCAAAATGAGTGTCTGTTCTCAGGATTTCTTTCTGAGATGGAACCTAAGAAGATTGAAGAAGCACTAACTGATCCAGATTGGGTGATTGCTATGCAAGATGAACTCAATCAGTTTGAAAGTCAACAAGTCTGGAAACTGGTACCTAGACCTACACACAAGAAAGTTGTTGGTACTAGGTGGGTATTCAGGAATAAACTAGATGAAGATGGTGTGGTTACAAGAAACAAGGCAAGACTGGTAGCAAAAGGGTATTCTCAAGCTGAAGGCATTGATTATGATGAAACCTATGCTCCAGTGGCTAGACTTGAGGCCATCAGGATATTTCTGGCATTCGCAGCATTCTCAAACTTTAAAGTTTATCAAATGGATGTCAAGAGCGCCTTTCTGAATGGAAAGTTGGATGAAGAGGTATATGTAGAGCAACCTTCTGGTTTTGAAGATCCAGATCATTTGGATTTTGTCTTCTTTCTTTTCAAGGCTATCTATGGGCTCAAACAGTCTTCAAGAAAATGGTATGACACTCTCTCTGAATTTCTTATTGAAAATAGCTTTATTAGAGGTGTCATAGACAAAACTCTCTTTTCTAAAAAACATAAGAATGATACTATATTAGTCCAAGTCTATGTGGATGATATAATATTTGGGTCTACTAATGATAATCTCTGTAAGAGATTTGCTAAGTTAATGCACAGCAAGTTTGAAATGAACATGATGGGAGAGCTGAAGTTCTTTCTTGGATTACAAGTAAATCAAAGGTTAGATGGAACATTTATTTGTCAATCCAAGTATCTCAAGGAACTCCTCAAAAAGTACAATCTAGAGGATTCTGCATCAGCAAGGACTCCATCAACTATAGCTGTCAAGCTTGGACCATGTGAAAACTCTATTAAGGTAGATGTCACAAGCTACAGAGGTATGATTGGCTCGTTACTCTATCTTACTGCAAGTAGACCAGATATTATGTATGCTACATGCTTATGTGCAAGGTTCCAAGCGGATCCTAGAGATATTCATCTCATTGCTGTTAAACGAATCTTAAGATATCTTAAGGGAACACCAAATCTAGGTATTTGGTACCCTAAAGAAACTGGTTTTAACCTTGTTGGATATACGCATTTCAGATTACGCAGGAAGTGTTGTTGATAGGAAAAGCACCTCAGGAAGTTGTCAATTCCTAGGAAGCAGGCTAGTCTCATGGTACAGCAAGAAACAGCAAACAGTTTCCAACTCAACGACCGAGGCTGAATATATTGCTGCTGGAAGCTGCTGTGCTCAGATCTTGTGGATTAGGAACCAGCTACGAGACTATGGCTCTGTATTGAACAAAATTCCTATTTTATGTGACAATACAAGTGCAATAGCCATCACCAATAACCCTGTGCAGCACTCGAGGACAAAGCACATTGACATCAGGTATCATTTTATTAGAGAGCACGTCATGAATGGTACTGTTGAACTATTTTTTGTTCCAACAGAAGAACAAATAGCAGATATTTTCACTAAACCACTTGATGAATCCACATTTACCAGATTAGTGGGTAAATTGGGCATGTTGAATAGTTTTAGTGATTAATTTAGTTAATATCTGAGATCTGTTCTTGAATGCATTTACAAATGAATTTTTCATAAATGAAAAATTCATTTGCAAATTTATTTTATCATTTTATCATATTTCTTGCTTATTTCTATGTAATTTTTTATTATCTTATCTTATTTATTTACTCAAATTGTTAATTTTAATGTCTCAGTATATTTTATTTTCTCTAGAAATATTTTTCTATGAATTTAATTTGTTAAGATTCAAAAGAAATCTATTTTTGGACTGAAAATATTATTATCTCTGAAATATTTTAATTATTTTAATTTTGTAAATATTTTCTGAATTTTTATTATTAATATAAGACTTTACTTCAGTTTTTCCTATTTGTTAATATATTCTGTAAATTATATATATAGTCTTTCTACTGGAATGACAATCGGCAAGACAATTAAAATTGTCTTGCTGAAAATCATTTCAGTACACATGTATATATAAATCTGTTAATACTTATTTTATCTTATTCTAGAATGACAATCGGCAAGACAATTGAAATTGTCTTGCTGAAAGTCATTTTAGTAATAATGATTGCTTATTTTAAAATCAGATTAATTTTATAACTGGCAAGACAATCGGTATGACTATTGATTGTCATGCCAGTAATAAAATTAATATCAGAATTATTATGTTTTATTTTGTACTGGTATGACAATCGGTATGACTATCAGATTGTCATACCAGTTATATATTATTATTTGTTTTCTTTTATTTTCTCATATTTGCCTTGTATGACTATCGGTATGACAATCGGTAAGACTATCCTGAATTGTCATACCGGTTGTCTTCTTAACAGTTTTCTTTGTTTTATAACTCAATCACTTCAGTCTTTTCTTTTCTTTCAAATTCCATCAGTTTTTTTCCTCTCGTTTTTCTCTCTCTCTCTACTCGATCTTAATCAAACTGCTTCCTTGACTGCCTTGCTCGAGTTCTTACTCAGCATACCAATTCATCACTCTGTGATATATACATACAAGTATATACATACAGAAGTGCTGTTGGATTTTTGTTAAAAAAAAAATCAATCAAACCAAAATCAGTTTCTGTTTTTTTATTTTGGGTATTTTTGATTTAAATTTTAATTTCTGTTTTGTGTCTTTTGGCTTTTCAAATCTGTGTTTGTGAGTTAGGAATTTTAACGAGATACATTCCTGTCTAAATTTTTTGATTATAATTAATTTAATTCGAATTATTAAATTAATTTAATTAATTCGAATTTTCTTAATATTATTCTTAAAATTCTGAAAGTGTGTGTCTTATTATTATTTTAAAATGGCTCTCAATTTCCAAATTATCGCGCATAATCAGGTTGGTTATTTTAATCCGGAAAAATGTGATGTGGAAAAATTTAAGTCTTGGATTAGATTTTTAAATGACCATTCGATTGTTAGCTCTGCTATTAAATCAAATGTGATTTTAAATGTCGATCTGCTTAGACTGATTTGCACAACCTCTACTGTGGCCGATGATTCAAAATCTTTTTCATTCACCGTGGCAAACACACAGTATGTGGTTGATGAAACAGTAGTCAATCAGGCGTTAAATTTTCCATTGGACAATTTCTGTAATTTACCCTCTGAAAATGATATCACAAACTTTTTCCATGCTATTCACTATCAGGGGGTGATCAATTTAACCAAACTTTCTAAATCCAATTTGGTGTCTGAATGGGATATTTTATTCGATACACTTTCTAAAGTGTTTGCCAACTGCACTAAATCCAACTTTCACAACATCACTTCCACTCTGCAGTATATTGGTCTTGCGGTTGTTTTCAATCAAAGGATCAATTTTGGCAAACTACTTTTTCCCATTCTCTTGAGACGTCTCACTACTGCTTTACGTGATCATTCTACAAATCGTAGGGTATCATGTTACTATGCTCGTTTTCTCATGCTTATAGCAGATCATCTTCTCACACCTGAACACAAATCCCTTTTTGCTAACTCTGCAGTAACCGAACCCCCTCCGGTAAGCAAAAAGATTTACACCCGCCAAGACACAACCTTCAAATTCATGCAAGTTCCAGTACTTGTATCTGCTTTCATGGCCACCTATATTCCTTTACCTATTTTCTATCTTCCCGGGCATGAACAGCAACCTCAACCTCCAGTGGTTCAAGCCACCCAGGCTCCTCCAACATCAGATGCTCTTCCATTACAGGTAGTAATTCCTCACTCTCACTCATTTCCTACTTCTGTTGAAAGACCCCCAGTGGTTGATAGGGCTGACCATGAAGTTGTAGAACCACAGCTTCAATCCCAGGTCATAGAGCCAAACACAGAGTCACATTCTATCTCAACCACTCCCCCTCTGTCTAAAATATTACCCAGAAGATTAATAGGAAGTAGTGCATTGTTAAATGTGAGTGAACCCTCAGCTCTGCCTCCTCCAAAGAAAAGAAGAACTTATACTGAGGCATCTGAAAGCCCATCCTTGTCCTCCCAACAGGACATGGACTTTGAAATGGCCGATGAACAGTTACTAGAGACATTCTCTCAACAGGATGAATCTATTGAAATTCGCCATAGGGCCATGGCATCTTGTACTGAGTCAAGCACAATTCCATTACTCACAATGGAACCATACATATCCACAGATGATACTCAGGACACAGAGCGAGGAGCGCACATAGAGTCTGTTACAGTGCCTGCCATAGTTACGGCAGAAGAGCAGTCACATGCTTCTGAGGGAAAATCTGACTCTCAGCCACCCTTAATAGAGTCATTTTCTCCCCTCCCAGATCAAACACCCCTAGCTCCCTCACGGGATTCTCCACTCGCAGATTTATCTGGAGAAAGTGGAGGGCAACTCGGTCAATCTATCCCTGAAGAAATTCAGACATCTATTTCACATGAAATGATAGGTTTGACTGAGGATCGGGACTCGCGAATTCCCATTGCACCACCACTGGCCTCTCTTGAAGAGGCTAGGGTGATTTTAACTGCAGGTACAGAAGAACAGCAACAGGAAGACTTCTCACGAGCAATTATATTGAGAGAAACACAAGCACGTGAGGCGAGTGAACCAAACACGAGTGAAATTCAGGTGAGAGCACACACAGACACTGATACTGTAAACCTGTTAGCTTAAATTGCTGCCTTAAAAGAAGAACTTACTAAAAGCCAAGCTGAAGCTCAAGCATTCAAAGCACAAGTGGTTGAACGGTCTTCTTCTTCCACCTCTGTCAACAATCAGCTGGCACTCATAAGGAATGATATCTCAGATCTCAAGAACACTGTCACACCAAAGCTCAGTTCCATTCAGGAAACTCCAACTTTATCATCTGATGACATTTCTAACTTCTGCTCTCTACATACAAGGATGACTTCTCTTGAAGATTTGGTTGAAATGAATCATTCACTGGATTCCTCTAGATTTCTGAAGATAGAGACAGGTATGGAACATCTGAATGAAGGGATGAAGCACCTGTACTACATGATCAAAAATTCTCACTGTCCCAATGAAGAACAAAGGACTTACTTTGAAGGGCCGTCTGGTGGAGGCTCAGGCTCGGGAGGTGATGGAGGTCATGGAGGATCTAAGGGAAAATCAGTAGAGGATCCCTCAACTAAGGGGGAGAAGAAAGGGAGTAGTGGAAAGGGGAAAGAAAAAGATACCTCTGCTGGGGACAAAGGAAAGGCTGATGATGTCTATTACAGTGGAGAACAGGATGACTTTGACATTTTTGACATTCCCACTGAACCAGTCTTGGAAGATAAAGATGGTTTATTTGAAGCTGAAGAGGAAAGTAATTTTGGAGATTGGGAAGAGGAAGCTACAGTGGATCCTATCTTTGAGAAAGAGTTTCAGCAGCAGCAGTCAGAGATGAAAAGAAAAGAAGCTGAACTCAAAAAGGTCTCCCAGATCATTGACAAGAGGAAAGACATACAAAGAACAGAAACTCTTCAAAAGCAACGTCTTCATGACATTAAGGCTCAAGAAAGGAGAAGAGATGTCAGACTGAAGATTGGTGAGAAATGGGATGAAGCTAGGAGAGTACTTGATATGCCTCAGCTGAGCACTAACAATGATAGACAGTTCCTACATCTTCTTGACAAGCTGGAGATCTCAAATCCTAACAATGACATGTACATGAATGCTATCAAGACTGAAGTCTCAAGGATCATAGCTGCTTTTGATAGATCCCTAAATGAGATGAGCATTTTTGTATATTGTCAGAGTGAAGGATCTTTCAAGGTGTCACTTCATCTGTTTGAGAATCGTTCTTTGTCAGAGATTTGGGTTCTTCTCAACAAGGTAAAAAGAAGCTCAGAATTGAATGAAGTTCTTCGAGAAAGGCTTAAAGAGTTTGCCAGCAGGGCTAGTCCTCAAGTGGTCAACAATCCTCGTCAGGTGAGATTCTTTAAGTCTGATTGTCTTCAAATCTGTCAGCTAGATGTACAATCTCTTAAAGACTACTCAGCTAAGCATCTGGTCTGGATGGAACATCATTTAAGAACTGCTGGATACTCATCCATGTTGAAGACTCAAGTTGCTGATTTGATTCAAGCTTATTGTGAAAAGAATATTAAAAGGTACAATTAGTTCAAGAATAAGCTAAAGTCAGTTGGAGTTCAACCAGTCAGACCAGCAAGCTTCACTTCAGAAAAGGATCGTGTCTTTGACCAAGAGTTGCTTCAAGATTTAGAAGTAGGTGAAGTCAGAAGAGAAGACAACTGAAATCAATTAGCTCAAAACTCAATGTAATATGATTAGAGCTTTATGAATCAAGATAGTCTAATGTAGTTATATGTTCAGGCTAAAGGAACATCTATCTTGTATTCACTTGTAAATTTCTTTTGGAATCTGGAAAATGTTAAATATAATCCAGAACTTTTCTGCTATTTACTTTGCATTTCTGTTTATATCTTTTTCTTATTTGTTAGTTGAGTTATCCTCTAGGTATTTGTTGTTATTGTCTAACAAGCAAATAGGGGGAGATTGAAAGGCATATGGCATAGCCTATTTGTATATTCGAGGATTTAACTCAACTCAAATAAGAATGTAATAAGTAAATAGTGGATCTATCGTCAGAGAGATCTCATATAGTAACATATGTCAAAGGGTTAAGAAACATTATTCATCTACAGACTTGAAGACTTAATTCACTGGAAGAAGCTCAAGAAATTGATCAAGCCTCAGTGATATAAATCAGGATTGTGGATTTAATCAAGTGACAGAGATCTCGTCAGGGTATCAATTAATTACAAGGATTTAGTCTGAAGAAAATCAAGAGTATCAAGGTCAAGACTTGAAGAAACGTCACGGAAGTTAGTCACTCATGAACCAGACAGTACATCGAGTGTCAACATTGAAGTGGTGGAATTGATTCATACTTGACAGTAATTTTCAGAAGATTTTCAGAAGAATGGTTGCTGCTCAAGATTAATATTAATTCTCTATTAATTAATTAAGTCATATAATTTAATTAAGAAAATAAATTATATCTGCAAAGATTAATTTATTGATTAATTGAATTAATTGATTAATTAATTCAGAATTAATATTAAGGATTTTCAGAATTATTATTAGATTAAAATCTATTAATAATTCAGTAAGACAATTTGATTTGAACTACTATGACAATCGGTATGACAATTGATAGTCATACCGAAAGTCTTGCTAGTTCATTCTGATTGTCTTGCTAGCTATTGGGATTGTCTTGCTAGTTCAAAAGGATAGTCTCACCGAAAGTCCTACCAGTTCAAATGGATTGTCATACCAGTTCATTTGATTGTCTTGCCGAAAGTCTTGCTGAGTAAACTAGATGGTTTTGTTTACTTAAACAACAAAACACAGCAGAAGACTACAATGCAATAATTCAACAGAACACACAAGAGAAAAAGAAGCAGAAAACAAAGGCACAACATTTTATTTTTCATCTGCTTTTCTTCAAGATTAAATTTCTAGATTGTAAAGTTAAATCCAATCAACTAGAAATCTTTATCTTGTTCTTGTGTATCAATCTAGCGGATTAAAATCCCTAGAACTTAATCTCAAATCGCATTTAGCATTTGATCTTTTAATTGCAAAAATAGAAAAAGTTCATGTCGAATTTATTCTAGATTTGTAATAATTGATTTGAGATTAATCCCTTGTAACCGATACCGTAGTTGTAACACCTTTCAAGTTTAATAAAAGTTTGATTTAACTTGAATTTTGTTTCACTTTTTTATTCCGCATTTTATTCGCTTAAACGGTATTGTTTGCATTCAACCCCCCCTTCTACAAACAAATTGAGACCTAACAGGTTGATATATATATGTAAGCCAACAACTCAATCAGAGGAGCAAGTCTATGAGTTCAGTCAAAGGTTTCTAAGGTGTAACCCAGACGTTTGTTGAGGATTGACTGGAACTGCCCTAACCTAAAGTACGTTTCCTTCGTATATGTATTATTAGTAATGTTCGATAGAGATTTCTAGTTTTTCCCTCGAGAAAATGAGTCTGATTGCGAGGATTCAGCGTTGAGCAGGCCCTTGTTGTGTTAGTTGAGAAGACGCCAACGTTATTTCTAAATATCGCCTTTTCTATGTCAAGGAATGTTATTGGCCCGATGGTGTGACCTTGGTGAGTTCGGATAGCATGATAATAGTCAGAGCCTACTATGACGACCAAGTTTATAGTGAATGTGGATCAGAACGGGAGTTGGTATCTTTGAACCCTTCAATTTCTTTTTTTGAAATGTATTTTGTTTCCAGAGTAATTGTTTCCTATCCCATAAGTTGCTTATTTTTCCTGTGAGAAAGTTGAGAACTCGGAGTAAACCACTTAGGGTTCTGCTGGTTTAATTATAAATCAGATTTTCTCCCTTCTTATTTGTAAATCTCTATTTAAACATTGTTTCTTTTCTCGGAGACTCTATCGGTCGATTGGGGCAAACGATGCATATGAGTTGACCATTTATCTGTGTGACAAAAGAGCCTGTGGGACGCCACCGATGTATTTGTTGTGAGCTATGCGGTACTAAGACTGGCCATCTTATGTACTTATATGGTTGCTCTCAGTCACACCTATATTTTCTTCATTGTTCCTTCTTATTCGATTCACTTGAGTTGGAAATTTCATTCGATATTCTGTGAAAATAAATTTCTGCGATAAGATGGTCCTAGCCATTGAGAACAAATCAGAGTGATGGTCGGGAAGAACGAGAGTCCTATATCAGAATATCATTTAAGAATAATGGTAACCGCGAGAGTTCAGGACCTAATGATGGAACTATAGCCTCAAGAAAAGTAAATCAATGGTTGATGGAATACTTGCGGGTGATAAGAAATCATCCTTAGAAGAAGGGTTGGTTGAAACATGAACGATGATGTTTAGTAGAGTCAGTGTTTCTTATGCTTGACTCGATTTATCGGCTTGTCCAACATAGTGTGTGGCTAATATTTTCAGCCGACTTTTGTGGTATGTAGGATAAATTTAGCTGTTGTACCTGAGCAGTGATGGGAAGTTGGTCAGTTGCTGTTATATTGAGGAACTGTGGTACGATGTTTAGTTTCTTTATATTTTAGATTTCCTGAACTGTTGTTGATTCTGTTACTGTCATTGTTGCTATGATTGCTAGCGTTGTTAATCTAGATTTCTTTGTAAATGGACCCCGATATTTAGGACATGGGTACTGTGATTGGGCAGTATTTTCCTGATACAGGTGCACCGTTTAAACGGTGATACCTTCTGTGGAACATTTTGTTATGTTTTGAATAAACACATTTATATATCTCAGGAAAATGCCACCCAAGAAAGCTACCCAGTCTAAAGAAAATAGTAGTAGTTTTACAGAGAGCCCAACTATAAATGAAATTTCAGATTTGTTGCGCCAGCAGTAGTGACAACAGTTGCAGTTAATCTAACAGATTCAGCAGCAACAACATCAACAAGAAGAGCTAAACCAACCTACTAGTTTTAAATCCTTTCAGTCTGCTAAGCCCCCAGAGTTCAAGGGTCAGGTGGATCCTGTTATTGCCAGAAATTGGCTTAAGGAAATGGAAAAGGCATTTACCCTCACGCATGTAAGTGATGAGCTTAAGACAGATTATGCGAGCTATTTTCTTAAGAATGAAGCAAATTATTGGTGGGAATCCACCCATGCGTTAGAAAGAGAAGGTCCTGTTTCTTGGACAAGATTTACAGAATTATTCTGGGAAAAGCATTTTCCCGATGGTTTAAGGAATCAATTGGAAGTCGAGTTTCTATGACTGAAGCAAGGTGAAAGAAGTGTGTTGGAATATGAGGCCAAATTTACAGAATTGTCCCTATTAGTTCCTGAGTATGTAAGTACGGAGATTTAGAAAGTAAGGAGGTTTCGACAAGGATTGAAGCCTGAAATTCGCCGAGGAGTAATGGCATTGCAATTGAAGACATACTCCTCTATGGTTTAGGCCCACCTGGTAATAGAAGGTGACCGGAAGTTGGCTATTAAGGAAGAGAATGATAAGAAAAGGAAGTCTGGTGGTGCTATGGGCAAGGCAGATCAATAAGAATCAATTCAGGAATTTTAGAATCAGTTTGGCCGAAGCAGGAGTAAGAGATTCCGGAGACAAAGTTTCTCTCGGGTTAGGACTAGTGCTACTTGAGTTTTTTACACTCCAGCTCAGTCAGTCAAGTGAACAGTGAACTGCAAGTCCTGTGTCAGGAGGCGCATTGGTGCATGCAAAAAGAATGTGCGATGTTTCAAGCGTGGACATAAGGCTTATTATGTATGAGAATTTAATCCAGAAAATCCAGGAGTTATGTATCACAATTATGGAAAGAGTGGGCATATTGCAAGGAGTTGTAAAACGGGTATACGAGATACTACATCCCAAGAGCCAACATCCAGCTCAGCTAGAGATAGAACTTTCAAAAAAACCAAGAAATCAAGCGCTTAGAAATTGGACGTATTTGCAGTTGATCTGACACCCTCCGAGCTAGAGGGGTTTGATGTGATTTTAGGATTGAGTTGGTTGTCCTGTATTATGGCAAGGAGTGGTTTTAGAAGAAGCGAAGTGTAAAATGTACAGAAGCCAATAGTAAGATAAGTTTCTGGATGCAAAAGCAATATAAGGAATTCTTCCAATCATGCGAGAAAAGAAGTAATAAGCTAAGGATATAATTAAGATCCACCATCTGTAAAGATACGAAGAAGAGAATACTTAAGCTGGGGGAATTTTGGGTAATAAATAAATGCCCTGGAGTCTCTGGAGGCCAGTGGAACGAAATAATTAGTTTGATAACGGTAAAAGTTATTAGAAAGGAAAGTGAGAATACCAGATATAATTCTCTGGGGTGCACTAGTGATGTTGCTGGGAATAAGGAATGAAATTACGAGATTTTGTACTGATTATCGGGAGTTTAACAAAGTGACAAATAAGAATAAGTAACCTCTATAAAGAATTGATTACTTATGCGATCTAATTCAAGGAGTGTGTGATTTCTACGGGATTGACTTAAGATACATCCCGATGACATGTCAAAGATTGCGATTGGGATGAGTTATGAGCATTGCAAGTTCTGGTGATATTATGTGGAGTAATAAGTGCATCAGTTATCTATAAGTAATCAAGGAACGTGGTGTATAAGGAGTACTTGGATAAGCAAATTGTCTTTATTGATAACATCCTCAGCTATTTAAGGACTAAAAAAGTCTGTGTTGAATGTCCAAGGATTTTCCTACAAAGATTAGAAGGGAAACAATTATACTATAAGTTTTAAATTATGAATTTTGGTTGAAAATAACGAAAGATTTTGAGTATTTCACTAACAACCATCTAAGCAAAGCCAGTGTAGTAGTTTATGCCTCGTGCAGATAAAAATGATTAAATGTGGTTAAGATTGCTAAGGAATCAGTAAAGGAATTGGAAACTGTGGGAATTGAAGTTGAGTATTTGAAGGTGATGAGAAGTAGTATATAAGATTATTTCCCAGCCTTAACTGATGGAAATGAGTAAGAACCGATCGAATGTTGGAAATTAAATTAAAAATCAGTACTACCTGTCATCCTTAGACAGAGGGTCAAAGTGGGAAGATGATTCGAACAACATAAGATATGTGGAGAGTATATATGTTGGGTTTAAAAAGGAAATTGAGGTAATCACCTACCATGGATTGAGTTTTCTATGCTAATAGTTACCATGTTAGTAAGGGAATGCTACCTTGTGAAGCCTTGTATGGATATAAGCGTGGGTCCTCACTCTATTGAGAGAAAGTGGGAATAGAGATATTGATAAGTTTTAAGCTAATTCAGTATATCAAAAGTGTAGTGGTGTTGATTCCGAAGAGAGTTGAAACAACTCGGGATAGATAAAGAAAGAAAGTGGATTTGCATCGAAAGAATATGAATATATAGAATTAGAATCGTGGTACAGGTAAAAGTTTCACCTTGAAAGAAATCGGTTAAATAGAAGGGACGAGTAGAGTCCTAAATGTATTGGACCGTTCGAGGTATAAAGAAATATAGGTAAAGGTGTCTAGGAGTTGGTGTTGTCACTGCAGTTGCAGTATATATATATAATGTGTTCTGCGTATCAATATTAAGGTGATATGTATCGGATTCGAACCAAGACATTGATTATGAGCCAATGGGCTCTTATCCAAATTTATTCTGCGTGGAATGATCAATCCTAATCCTGGATTGTTAAGAGCGAGTTTGTAGGAAGGAGTTTATATCTATAATGAGTATGCCTTAAATAAATCCTTGAGTTGAAAATACTACGTAGAAGTTAGAGTTAGAACTGCTTGACAAATATCCTCACTTGTTAGGATTAAATCAGATTCTGAGGATAAAATCTTTTTAAGTGGGAAGGATGTAACGACTCGTATACTTTTATATTTAACTAAAGTGTAATTATGGAATTAATAAATGAATAATATATGTGTATATCTTCTGTCAGCTATGTGTTGATTTACTTTTATCTATGTGTGTGAATTATGGTGTCCAAGGTTGTTCGTGTAATTAATTATGGCTTGTATTGAATTGTTTTCACTTTTAAGAGTGGATTTAATACAAGTTTATTTGTATAAATATGTGGATTGTCTCTAAAATTATTTTTATGACTTTATAATTTCAATATTTATTTTTGGGATTTTATAAAATTTAGAAATCAATATTCCATCAATTATTTAACCCTGTATGATTTTCTGATTTTCATTTATTTGTAAAATCTGTATTTAATTCCTGAATTCTTCAAAAATTATGAAACTCATATTTATTTAAGTTTGGAATATTCCGAGAATTTTAAAATTATTTTGGAAATTTTCGGGATTAATTTCACCCGCGCGTTGATTCGTTTAATTGTTAAAAAGCGGGTATAAACTGTATTTCAGGAATTATTTTAAAACTATGAAAATTACGTATTCAATTACTTCAGAATATTTCTAACATTTTAAGACTATTTTCATGATTTTCGGGAAACGTTTTACGTGCATCTCAGTTCGTAGATATCGAAACAAGGATTAAATAAAAGGCTTTCAAGAAGAATAAGGACACGTGTTAAGCTTACATAAATTTATAGGCTTTGTGTACTGCTAGGATTGGCTGCCATCTGATAAGATTAGTAAAATAAAATTAAACTATGTGTCTCTCTCTCGACTATCACCCCTGTTCTATTCCTTTCTCTCCCAGCAAATTCTTACAATCCCTCCCTGTAATCTCCTATTTCCTTTCTCTTATTTGTTATTTTCCCGTTCCTTCCCTATTCGTGGCAATTTTCCGTCACCGGATTCTTGTTTTTCGGCCAAAATCTCCGCCTTTCCGGCTGTTTGCGGTGGGTTCGATTGCCTGCTTAATCCTGTCGTTATATGCATACGTATATATATACTTGAGTGTGTATATGTGCATGTGTGTGTGTCAGTCCTTGTGTGTGTCCGTATTCGTTTATTTCCGATTACCGCCGCCGCCTTCCCTCGCTTTTCCGATGAGGAGATTTTTGTGGCGCGTGGCTCGTGTTTGCCTATATGTCTATGATTAGCTGCCCTGTACTTTCTTTCTGTTTCTTGCGCGTGCGGCGCGTATATATATTATTTTTGGCCCTGTTTGTTTTTGCAGATTGTAAATGGGGAATTATTATATAAATTTTTATGATAATTTTCTGCAGGAATTTCATTGACTGATTTCGTGAAATAAATAAATATTTGGTGCAGGTATTATTAGCAATTAATCGGTGAAGTTCGTATGGAAACCCGAAATATTCGGGCACCGACGAATTTTACCGCCGTCGGCGATGAGCCTCGGCGAGCCGACGGTGGACCGTGATGATCGTTATCTGAGTCCTAGAATTTTTAAAATAAATAAAATTAGTTTTATATCTTTATTTTAGATCGAAATAGTTAACTAGTAAATATTGTAAAATAAAAGACGATTGAATTGGTTGTGATTATTGAATTATACATGTGGTTGGGAATTTTGGGAATGGTGATGTATTTTAGTTGTTGTTGTTGTGAAACTTTTGTTGTGATGTCGAATTGCTTCGACGGGTAGTCCGATAAAGAAAGGAGACGCTGCCCGATTTCCGGGAAATTGACCTACGGGAATACAGGAGCATATCTGATGATTATCGGGACGTCAAGTGGCTATATAAATACATATGTGTTTTATACGAAACTTGATTGTAAGATGTGATGAAATATTTTGTCAAAACCAATAACCCTAATTTCGTAAAATGACGAGTATACATATTTTATGAAAACGAACACCGAATCGAGAGTTGGCATTGGACTAAAGATAACCTAGTGATCAGTCGACAAGCGCATCGAGGTTCCAAGTAAAGGACCTGATCATTGAAGTCAGATCCAGGATAGTCTGATAGTAAGGCGATAATGCCGAGTGTCCAAGTCAGTCCAAGGTCAATGAGAGATAGTTATAAGCTCTGCAAGGCAAGTACCCCTGACCATTCTTTTATGGTTCAGTACGTATGAATAGCTAAATATTTCACTTTCGTAATGGAACAAAACGTTTTAAGTTACGTATCCCCTGTAGTTATAAATCATTGTTTTCAATCTCTTTTGGGGAAAAGTAACTTCGAAAGGTACCCATCTCAAATGAAATTATTTGCGAACTGGATTTTATATGTGTTGGTAAAATGAATGGTTTTGAAAATGAGATAGGTACAAGTGTTTTGAAAACTAGATAAAACGATTAGATATGGGATACATTGGGGCCAGGGGGCCTATTGAGGTAGCGTAAGAGGCTAATTCGGTTGCGCGAACTATATAACCAATTAGTCCAGCATGTCAGAGACCTAGCTAGTCTCTGAGTTCCGGAACAGGTATATGGGATGGCAGTGGGAGCCGTTTGGTGTTGATAGCCTGATCAGCTGTCTTCACATATCCACTACGTATCTGATTTGGCTTTGTGATTCTCATAACGGAACAAGTAAGTTATATAGTGGATTTGGAAATGAAAATGGCATGCTAGAATTAAACTCTGGTATTTGTACACAGAACACTACGGACGTTATTGTTTTACAGAGCATGCTAGTTTTGAGTATCCAGTTTATGAATGTTTTACATGTTTTGCAAACGAGCTATGATCTTTGTTCCTATCACTGTTTTATTATAAACTGATTTACTTGTTATTCATATAGTGGTACTGCTGAGCAATTGATTGTTCACCCTTACAGAATGTTTTATATATGTATTGCAGATGCCTTGAAGATTCTTGTGCGGTAGTCAGGGCAGAGTTCCAGCTCCTTTTGTGTCAGGCTCCTCTGAGGTAGTTGTGCCGGATCAAAGATGGTTTGTTGAGTTGCTGTATTAGGTTAGTTATGTCAGGATTGGTTGCAATTAGTTGGGTTGTAATAGTTGTAACTTAAATCATACTAAAACCTGGCAAAGATCTTGGTAAAGGGGCCGTAGTTATATCTTATTATTGAACTGTTTATCTTATGGTTGTTGTTGATGACGTCAACTCCTAATCTCGGGGTTGAGGCCATCACAGTTGGTATTAGAGCTACAGGTTTGAGTCCCTGATTTAGGTTAAGAGTAGAGTCAAAAGTGTGCAGAAAGGTTGATATATATATATGTAAGCCAACAACTCAATCAGAGGAGCAAGTCTATGAGTTCAGTCAAGGGTTTCTAAGGTGTAACCCTGACGTTTATTGAGGATTGAATGGAACTGCCCTAACCTAGAGTACGTTTCCTTCGTATATGTATTATTAGTAATGTTCGATAGAGATTTCTAGTTTTTCCCTCGAGAAAACGAGTCTGATTGCGAGGATTCAGCGTTGAGCGGGCCCTTGTTGTGTTAGTTGAGAAGACGCCAACGTTATTTCAAAATATCGCCTTTTCAATGTCAAGGAATGTTATTGGCCCGATGGTGTGACCTTGGTGAGTTCGGACAGCATGATAATAGTCAGAGCCTGCTATGACGACCAAGTTTATAGTGAATGTGGATCAGAACGGGAGTTGGTATCTTTGAACCCTTCTATTTCTTTCTTAAAATGTATTTTCTTTCCAGAGTAATTGTTTCCTATCCCATAAGTTGCTTATTTTTCCTGTGAGAAAATTAAGAACTCGGAGTAAACCACTTAGGGTTCTGCTGGTTTAATTATAAATCAGATTTTCTCCCTTCTTATTTGTAAATCTCTATTTAAACATTATTTCTTTTCTCGGAGACTTTATTGGTCGATTGGGGCAAATAATGCATATGAGTTGACCATTTGTCTGTATGACAAAAGGGTCTGGTGGGATGCCACCGATGTATGTGTTGTGAGCTATGCGGTACTAAGACTGGCCATCTTATGCACTTGTATGGTTGCTCTCAGTCACACCTACATTTTCTTCATTGTTCCTTCTTATTCGATTCACTTGAGTTGGAAATTTCATTTGATATTCTGTGATAATAAATTTCTGCGATAAGATGGTCCTAGCTATTGAGAACAAATCAGAATGATGGTCGGGAAGAACGAGAGTCCTATATCAGGATATCATTTAAGAATAATAGTAATCGCAAGAGTTCGGGACATAATGATGGAATTATAGCCTCAGGAAAAGTAAATTAATGGTTGATGGATTACTTGCGGGTGATAAGAAATCATCCTTAGAAGAAGGGTTGGTTGAAACATGAACGATGATGTTTAGTAGAATCAGTGTTCCTTAAGCTTGACTAGATTTATCGGCTTGTCCTACATAGTGTGTGGCTAATATATTCAGCCGACTTTTGTGGTATGTAGGATAAATTTAGCTGTTGTACCTGACCAGTGATGGGAAGTTGGTCAGTTGCTGTTATATTAAGGAACCGTGCTACGGTGTTTAGTTTTTTTGTATTTTAGATTTCCTGAACTGTTGTTGATTCTGTTACTGTCATTGTTGCTATGATTGCTAGCGCTGTTAATCTAGATTTCTTTGTAAATGGACCCCGATATTTTGGATATGGGTACTGTGATTGGACAACATTTTCCTGATACAGGTGCACCGTTTAAACGGTGATACCTTCTGTCGAACATTTTGTTATGTTTTGAATAAACTCATTTATATATCTCAGGAAAATGCCACCCAAGAAAGCTTACCGGTCTAAAGAAAATAGTAGTAGTTTTACAGAGGGCCCAACTATAAATGAAATTTCAGATTTGTTGCGCCAGCAGTAGTGACAACAGTTGCAGTTAATCCAACAGATTCAGCAGCAACAACATCAACAAGAAGAGCTAAACCAACCTACTAGTTTTAAATCCTTTCAGTCTGCTAAGCCCCCAGAGTTCAAGGGTGAGGTGGATCCTGTTATTTCCAGAAATTGGCTTAAGGAAATGGAAAAGGCATTTAGCCTCACGCATGTAAGTGATGAGCTTAAGACAGATTATGCGAGCTATTTTCTTAAGAATGAAGCAAATTATTGGTGGGAATCCACTCGTGCGTTAGAAAGAGAAGGCCCTGTTTCTTGGACAAGATTTACAGAATTATTCTGGGAAAAGTATTTTCCCGATGGTTTAAGAAATCAATTGGAAGTCGAGTTTCTAGGACTGAAGCAAGGTGACAGAAGTGTGTTGGAATATGAGGCCAAATTTACAGAATTGGCCATATTAGTTACTGAGTATGTAAGTACGGAGATTTTGAAAGTAAGGAGGTTTCAACAAGGATTAAAGCCTGAAATTCGCAGAGGAGTTGTGGCATTACAATTCAAGACATACTCCTCTATGGTTTAGGCCCACCTAGTAATAGAAGGTGACCGAAAGTTGGCTATTAAGGAAGAGAATGATAAGAAAAAGAAGTCTGGTGGTGCTATGGGCAAGGAAGATCAATAAGAATTAATTCAGGAATTTCAGAATCAGTTTGGCCGAAGCAGGAGTAGAGATTTCGGAGACAAAGTTTCTCTCGGGCTAGGTCTAGTGCTACTTCAGTTATTTCCACTCCAGCTCAGTCAGTCAAGTGAACAGTGGACTGCAAGTCTTGTGTCAGGAGGCGCATTGGTGCATGTAAAAAGAATGTGCGATGTTTCAAGCGTGGACATAAGGGTCATTATGTATCGGAATGTAATACAGAAAATCCAGGAGTTATGTATCACAATTATGGAAATAGTGGGCATATTGCAAGGAGTTGTAGAATGGGTATACAAGATACTACATCCCAAGGGCCAACATCCAGCTCAGCTAGAGATAGAACTTTCAAAAGAACCAAGAAATCAAGCGCTTAGAAATTGGACGTAGTTGCAGTTGATCTGACACCTTCCGAGCTAGAGGGGTTTGATGTGATTTTAGGATTGAGTTGGTTGTCCTGTATTATGACAAGGAGTGGTTTTAGGAGAAGCGAAGTATAAAATGTATAGAAGCCAATAGTAAGGTAAGTTTCTGGATGCAGAAGCAATATAAGGAATTCTTCCAATCATACGAGAAACGAAGTAATAAGCTAAGGATATAATGTAGATCCACCATCTCTAAAGATACGAAGAAGAGAATACTTAAGCTGGGGGAATTTTGGGTAATAAATTAATGCCCTGGAGTCTTTGGAGGCCAGTGGAACGAAATAATTAGTTTGATAACGGTAAAAGTTATTAGAAAGGAAAGTGAGCAGACCCGATATAATTCTCTGGGGTGCATTAGTGATGTTGCTGGAAAGAGGAATGAAATTACGAGATTGTGTACTCATTATCGGGAGTTTAACAAAGTGAAGAATAAGAATAAGTAACCTCTTTAAAGAATTGATTACTTATGCGATCTAATTCAAGGAGTGTGTGATTTCTACGGGATTGACTTAAGATACAGCCTGAGGATATGTCAAAGATTGCGATTAGGATGAGTTATGAGCATTGCAACTCTGGTGATATTATGTGGAGTAATAAGTGCATCAGTTATCTATAAGTAATCAAGGAACATGGTGTATAAGGAGTACTTGGATAAGCAAATTGTCTTTATTGATAACATCCTCAGCTATCTAAGGACTAAGAAAGTCTGTGTTGAACGCCTAAAAATTAAGGATTTCCCTACGAAGATCAGAAGGGAAGCAATTATACGATAAGTTTTAAAGTATGAATTTTGGTTGAAAATAACAAAAGATTTTGAGTATTTCACTAACAACCATCTAAGCAAAGCCAGTATAGTAGTTTATGCCTCGTGCAGAGAAAAATGATTAAATGTGGTTAAGATTGCTAAGGAATCAGTAAAGCAATTGGAAACTGTGGGAATTGAAGTTACGTATCTGAATGTGATGAGAAGTAGTATATAAGATTATTTCCCAGCCTTAACTGATGGAAATGAGTAAGAAGCGATCGGATGTTGGAAATTAAATTAAAAATCAGTACTACCTATCATCCTTAGACAGAGGGTCAAAGTGGGAAGATGATTCAAACAATATAAGATATGTGGAGAGTATATATGTTGGGTTTAAAAAGGAAATTGAGGTAATCACCTACCATGGATTGAGTTTTCTATGCTAATAGTTACCATGTTAGTAAGGGAATGCTACCTTGTGAAGCCTTGTATGGACATAAGCGTGGGTCCTCACTCTATTGAGAGAAAGTGGGAATAGAGATATTGATAAGTTCTAAGCTAATTCAGTACATCAAGAGTGTAGTGGTGTTGATTCGGAAGAGAGTTGAAACAACTCGGGATAGATAAAGAAAGAAAGCGGATTTACATCGAAAGAATATGAATATATAGAATTAGGATCATGGTACAGGTAAAAGTTTCACCTTGAAAGAAATTGGTTAAATAGAAGGGACGAGTAGAGTCCTAAATGTGTTGGACCGTTCGAGGTATAAAGAAATATAGGTAAAGGTGTCTAGGAGTTGGTGTTGTCACTGCAGTTCCAGTATATGTATATAATATGTTCTGCATATCAATATTAAGGTGATATGTATCTGATTCGAACCAAGACATTGATTATGAGCCAATGGGCTCTTATCCAAATTTATTCTGCGTGGAATGATCGATCCTAATCCTGGATCGTTAAGAGGGAGTTTGTAGGAAGGAGTTTATATCTATAATGAGTATGCCTTGAATAAATCCTTGAGTCGAAAAGACTACGTGGAAGTTAGAGTCAGAACTTCTTGACAAATATCCTCACTTGTTAGGATTAAATCAGATTCTGAGGACAAAATCTTTTTAAGGGGGGAAGGATGTAACGACTCGTATACTTTTATATTTAACTAAAGTGTAATTATGGAATTAATAAATGAATAATATATGTGTATACCTTCTGTCAGCTATGTGTTATTTTACTTTTATCTATATGTGTGAATTATGGTGTCCAGGTTGTTCGTGTAATTAATTATGGCTTGTATTGAATTGTTTTCACTTTTAAGAGTGGATTTAATACAAGTTTATTTGTTTAAATATGTTGATTATCTCTAAAATTGTTTTTATGACTTTAAAATTTCAATATTTATTTTTGGGATTTTATAAAATTTAGAAATCAATATTCCATCAATTATTTAACCCTGTATGATTTTCTGATTTCATTTATTTGTAAAATCTGTATTTAATTCCCGAATTCTTCAAAAATTATAATACTCATATTTATTTAAGTTTGGAATATTCCGAGAATTTTAAAATTATTTTGGAAATTTTCGGGATTAATTTCACCCGCATATTAATTCGTTTAATTGTTAAAAAGCGGATATAAACTGTATTTCAGGAATTGTTTTAAAATTATGAAAATTATGTATTCAATTACTTCGGGATATTTATAACATTTTAAGACTATTTTCATGATTTTCGGGAAACGTTTTACGTGAATCTCGGTTCGTAGATATCGAAACGCAGATTAAATAAAAGGCTTTCAGGAAGAATAAGGACACGTGTTAAGCTTACAGAAATTTATAGGCCTTGTGTACTGCTGGGATTGGCTGCCATCTGATAAGATTAATAAAAAAATTATAACAAAGAGAACTCTCTGTCTCTCTCTCGACTATCACCCCTGTTCTATTCCTTTTTCTCCCAGCAAATTCTTACAATCCCTCCCTGTAATCTCCTATTTCCTTTCTCTTATTTGCTATTTTCCCGTTCCTTCCCTATTCGTGGCAATTTTCCGTCGCCGGATTCTTGTTTTCCGGCCGACATCTCCGCCTTTCCGGCTGTTTGTGGTGGGTTCGATTGCCTGCTTAATCCTGTCGTTATATGCATACTTATATATATACTTGAGTGTGTATATGTGCTTGTGTGTGTGTCAGTCCTTGTGTGTGTCCGTGTTCGTTTATTTCTGATTGCCGCCGTCGCCTTCCCTCTCTTTTCCGGCGAGGAGATTGTTGTGGCGCGTGGCTCGTGTTTGCGTATATGTCTATGGTTAGCTGCCCTGTACTTTCTTTCTGTTTCTTGCGCGTGCGGCGCGTATAGATATTATTCTTGGCCCTGTAAGTTTTTGCAGATTGTAAATGGGGAATTATTATATAAATTTTTATGATAATTTTCTACAGGAATTTCATTGACTGATTTCGTGAAATGAATAAATATTTGGTGCAGGTATTATTAGCAATTAATCGGTGAAGTTCGTATGGAAACCCGAAATATTCGGGCACCGACGAATTTTACCGCCGTCGGCGATGAGCCTCGGCGAACTGATGGTAGACCGTGATGATCGTTATCTGAGTCCTAGAATTTTTAAAATAAATAAAATTAGTTTTATATCTTTATTTTAGATCGAAATAGTTAACTAGTAAATTTTCTAAAATAAAAGACGATTGAATTGGCTGTGATTATTGAATTGTACAGGTGGTTGGGATTTTTGGGAATGGTGATGTATTGTAGTTGTTGTTGTTGTCAAACTTGTGTTGTGACGTCGAATTGCTTCGACGGGTAGTCCGATAAACAAAGGAGACGCTGCCCAATTTCCGGGAAATTGACCTACGGGAATACAGGAGGGTATCTGATGATTATCGGGACGTCAAGTGGCTATATAAATACATATGTGTTTTATACTAAACTTGAATGTAAAATGTGATGAATTATTTTGTCAAACCCAATAACCCTAATTTCGTAAATTGAAGAGTATACGTATTTTCTGAAAATGAACACCGAACCGATTTTCGAGATTGTGAACCCTAATTATTATGTGTGTTATTAAAATATACATAATTACGAGTCAGGTTTGAACATCGTTGGGTAGAATTGGTATCGAGGATATGTCAAGCATACCTAGACGCCTAACGTAGGGTATTTCGGCTCTGTAGGTTCTAGATGAAAAACCCGAAGTTGAAAGACCCGAGAGTTGGCATTGGACTAAAGATAACCTAGTGATTAGTCGACAAGCGCAGCGAGGTTCCAAGCGAAGGACCTGAGCGTTGAAGTCAGATCCAGGATAGTCTGATAGTAAGGCGATAACGCCGAGTGTCCAAGTCAGACCAAGGTCAATCAGAGATAGTCGTAAGCTCTGCAAGGCAAGTACCCCTGACCATTCTTTTATGGTTCAGTACGTATGAATAGCTAAATGTTTAACTTTTGTAAGGGAACATAAACGTTTTAAGTTACGTATCCCCTGTAGTTATAAATCACTATTTTTAATCTATTTTGGGGAAAAGTAACTTCGAAAGGTACCTATCTCAAATGAAATGATTTGCGAACTGGATTTTATACGTGTGCTGGTAAAATGAATGGTTTTGAAAATGAGATAGGTACAAGTGTTTTGAAAACTAGATAAAATGATCAGATATGGGATACATTGGGGCCAGGGGGCCTATTGAGGTAGCGTAAGAGGCTAATTCGGTAGCGCACACTATATAACCGATAATCCAGCAGGTCAGAGACCTAGCTAGTCTCTGAGTTCCGGAACAGGTATATGGGATGGCAGTGGGAGCCGTCTGGTGTTGATAGCCTGATTAGTTGTCTTCACATATCCACTACGTATCTGATTTGGCTTTGTGGTTCTCATAACGGAACAAGTAAGTTATATAGTGGATTTGGAATTGAAAATGGCATGCTAGAATTAAACTCTGGTGTTTGTATACAGCACACTACAGACGTTATTATTTTACAGAGCATGCTAGTTTTGAGTATCCAGTTTATGAATATTTTACATGTTTTGCAAATGAGCTATAATCTCAGTTCCTATCACTGCTTTATTATAAACTGATTTACTTGTTATTCATATAGTGGTACTGCTGAGCAATTGATTGCTCACCCTTGCAGAATGTTTTATATATGTATTGCAGATGCCTTGGAGATTCTTGCGCGGTAGTCAGGGCAGAGTTCCAGCTCCTTTTGTGTCAGGCTCCTCTGAGGTAGTTGTGCCGGATCAAAGATGGTCTGTTGAGTTGCTGCGTTAGGTTAGTTATGTCAGGATTGGTTGCAATTAGTTGGGTTGTAATAGTTGTAACTTAAATCATAATTAAACCTGGAAAAGATCATGGTAAAGGGGTCGTAGTTATATCTTATTATGGAACTGTTTATCTTATGGTTGTTGTTGATGACGTCAACTCCTGACCCCGGGGTTGAGGCCATCACAATGTAAGTACTGGAACTGGTGTATAACTGAATGCTAAAATAACCATGAAAATATCTGTTGTAGCTTTTCTGAAGTGTAAAAATGGTGTTTCAATTTCTAATCTTATGATTCCAAATAATTTTGAGGGAGGCGAACATGATTCTCAGGTGCAAGAGACAAATTTAATTCTAAATATAATTAGGAAAAATGTAAGTGAAACAAGCAGCTCAACTTATTCCTAAATTCTACAAGCACTCTCCGACTATATCTATCAGCATTTAAATTATGTGAGGATGAGGAGCTCGATGCAAGCAATTCGTGAACTTCTACTCAGATTAATATTATCAGGGTTGTTTCAAATTCCTTGTTTGGAGACCATCAATTCCAAAAAAAATCCAGATCCTATGCCGTAGGTGCACTTTCTAGGATTTAATATTATCTTTTGGTTTCTCAACACTTTAAATGTACCTCGTAGATGCTCAACATGATCTGTCTTATCAAGGCTCCAAACTAGTATATTTCTAATAAAGACTTTCATAGTTTATCCATCGAGGTTTTGGAAAATCTTGTTTACTAATCATTGGCATGTGGCTCATTGGAAATGTTATCCTTGTGCATCTCAATTATATTATATTCAATGAAACCATCCATCAAGCTCATCATTTTCTATCCATCCATTTCATCTATAAAGTATCAACTTTTGTTAAGGGAAAATAGTCATTTGTGTATGCACCATTTAGATCCATGAAATAAATACACATTATTCACTTTTTATTAGCCTTACTCGTCATCATAAGGTTAGCCAACCATTTTTGTAATTGAATTTTCTTAATGAATCCGGCTTTTATAAATTTATCAACCTCCTGTTTTATGGCTTCTTGCCTTTCAGGGGGAAAAATTCTCTTCTTCTATTTCATCATCTTTCAGTTAGGATCGATGTTGAGCTTATGAGTTTTCAACCATGGATGTATACCATGAATATCTGCCAGTGTCTATGTAGACACATCATTATTTTCTTTCGAATGTGATTAACTTTCTCTTCAAGGATTCTTGTAGTGAGACACCAACGCTAGTTACCTTTTTAGGTTCCTCGGGGGCCTAAGGAATGGAAATCAGATTTCCTGCCAGATTTTACTGATGCTCATCATTTTCTCGGATATCCATGTCTTCTATTGGGAGAACTTGCCCCCCTGCCGACTTTGTCAACCCTCATGCAAGATACATAACTACTCCTGAATATTTCCTGATCTCCCTTCTCTTCACCAAATCCATTCCTTGTTGGGAACTTGATTTTGAGATGGTAAGTCGAGGAGATGGCCTTGAAGGCATGCAAACTTGTCCTTCCAAGGATTACATCCGATTGGCCGCTTGGGGCTCTATCCCTACCGTCACGGGCTAGGGATCAACTATTCGAAATTCATAGATGGCTATATCAGATAGTGAAAGTTAAAATCATCTTGATATAAGCATCCTAATACAAAATATACACCGAGGCTCCATTATCTACCAAGATTCTTCCCACATGATTGTTGCCTATCACTAAGGATATGACCAACTAGTCATCATGGGGAACTTCACCCCTTTTAGGCAGAATCCTTGAAGGACAGAATTGCTTCAGTTTTGGTATGGTTTGGTGTTTCTTTTTCAAAAATATGCATAACTTCCCTATTGTAAAACTTTCTTGAGTTTGTTGAACTCTCGACGATCGTTGGTCCTCCAAATATCATATTTATGATTGGCCCTCATGGCTAAGGGTTTTTACGTTGATCATATTATTTTCTCCTTTTATCTTCATAATCCTTTCTTACATTATTTCTTCACCATTTTTTTATCAATATATTCAATCGTCCTCTACAGATCATGTGACAACACGAGTCAAATTTCCATAATTTTTTAAAAATCGGGTCAAATCCTGATTTCAAGTCTGAAATAAGTCGAAGTCTAATTTCCCAAATGCAGCCAACTTGAGTAAACAATAAACCCACCACAGGCCTCCAAAAGACAATGATTTGTTGGTGCACATAGTAGTAGTAGTTTGCCTTTTAAACTGAACAGAAGTTTCATGTCTCTTCGATGTAGGACTGAGGTGTTACAAACTCTCCCACTTAAACTCCTAACGTCCTTGTCAGACCCGAATAGACAACCCATAGAGCTAGATTTGTGTCCCCACCTGCGGATCTCTCTCTATTGTGGGATAATACCACCAGCCTTCGTGTCCCCACTTCCAGCAACTTGACATATCAAGGTTTCGAGAGTCGACTCCGATACCAAATGAGAGAATACGGTTCAAATCCTTAGTATTTTTTGAAAATCAGTTCAAGTCCTGATTCCGAGTCTGAAATAAGTTGAAGCCTACTAGCCCAAATGCAGGAAACTTGAGTAAACAATAAGCCCGCCACATACCCCCAAAAGATCATGATTTGTTGATACACATAGTAGTAGTATTTTGCCTTATAAATTGATCAGAAGTCCTATGTCTCCTCGATATGGGACCGAGATGTTATAGATCAGGTTTTCAATCTCAACCTTTAACTGGCAACAATCGTCGATGTCATATCACATGTCATTTTGAATCTAAGATACTTATACTTATCTCTCTTCTCGGGTTTAGTTCCTAGTGACTTCGACCATCAAATATCCTTATCCTTTTTTAATCCTTATTAGGATTTGGCTCTTTGAAGAGTTTAAACATAAGTATTTTGTGAATCATTTCCCATATGTGGCCTTCTTTGGGGAGGAGTTAGATTCATTGCTCGTGCGCGAATATTTGTCCTTGGTATCATAATCCTGATCCTTCTTCCGCTTTTTGTTATTTATTTCTCCTTAGAGAATGGTGCTTTTTCATGGCTTCCTCGTATCTGATCTATAACATACTTTTAGGGGCATGCTTGGCCAACGACATCGTTGAAAGGCTATCATATCCAACTTTTCATCTAAATTAGGGACCTTCAAGGCCTCTCGTCTGAATCAGTTAATAAATAAGGGTTTCTTTAAATCCTTATTCCAAATTCATAAGTGACGCTGAAATTTTCTCATTCACCATTTTTGAAACGCTCTGAACTTGATAGGATTGTTCACTGACTACAACATCAGTGCATTGGAGAATATAATCACATAATTTATTAGAATACCGATTATGTCATATGCCTTGATGGTGGAAATCTTAAAATTCCTTGAGATATGAGTATTCACAACCTCACCCGCAAATGGAGGTCTTGGATCATTAGGAACTTCTAGAAACATCGAACCATTGGGGTCAGCCCTAGAGATTTCCACCCTTTTTCTTCTTAGTGAATTACCTAGATTGATAATTGGGAAGCACCCGTTGACATACATGATCATCAGGCATTCAACATGTTCCTTGGTTGTTGCATCTCTTAATCATGCTTCAATTTATAGATTTGAGCTTCATGTGCCCTAATTCGTCCTTCAATAATTTGAACATTCTGTCCTTAAGGCCGTTGGGGCTTGGGACATCCCTTTTCTTCCTGCTATTTGCTTGAACCTTTTTTTCGTGAAGCGACATTCTTATTTCCAGATCACTCATCGTCATCGTCATATCAAAGTAATCACGAACTCGTTCATAAGTAAATTTCAAACCTAGAATACAGGCACATATCCCTCATGAGGTCGGTGTTAAATTCCATTTTTTTGGCCATAATTTGTGAATCCATATTTTAAATCACTCATGGTTCAGGAAGAGGAACAGTGGTAGCGTATCATCATTTTTAAGGTGTACTAAAACCTAAAGGTGTAACTTCTATCTGGAAGTTGGTAATTCACCTTTTGATGATTCAACCCTTTAACTTGATGATTCAGTCCTTAAATTTGAGGAATCGGTCCTTGAATTTTTGGGATTCGTGATCGTCTCTTTAGGTTGAGATTGAGCCACATGGATCTTTATTAATATGAGATCAACTCTTTGGACTTCTCGCATTCGTGTTCTTGGGGGCTCATAAGGGGTACAGTACACAAGAACCATCTTCTCAAAGTGAAGATGCAACTGTTAATGCTCATACTACACAAGAACCACCCACCAAAGTGTGGGTGCAGGCACTGATAATCAACACGCTATTCCTAACACTGCTCAAGGGAGTCATGTTTATGCGGATGTTGACATTTAGGTTACAGTACAGGAAAGGGAAACTCATCATAAGCATATTGCTCAACTGGATTTCATTAATGATCCTATCTTTGAGGGAAGCACACAAGAACCTTCAGTTGAAATTATTGAAGAAGCTTTTACACCTCAAGTCCCACAAGAACCAACAGTTCAAAGTATTGTTGCAGATTTAGCATCAAATTCTAACACGAGGTCAGTTCCTGACAAGCAGCCAATGCCTAACACAAGGTCAGTTCCTGATGAAGTTGTTCCTGACTCTACAAATACAGATGTACCGGTAACTCCTAAGGATAGCACTAGAGCTATCTTGGTAAATCTACTTACTGCAATACCAATGGTCTCTAATGTTAGTGTTTGTGCCCTAGTGACCACACTATTATGTTTATATTATGAAACATTTAGATTATTAATTATGATTATATGGATTATTCTTTAGTAATTTATTATATCTTTATTTCCTGCGATAAGATGTTAGATTAATAAATGTCCTTGGAATATGATATGTAAATCTATATCTCTAAGTACGTGACTTAGAAATGAGATTATGAGAATAGTATTGAAATTCCTAAAGATCCCTAATCAAGTATTATTGTTAAGGGACGATAATAAATACATTGAGACTAGTGTGTTTGTTGACTGATGATCATATCTTAGTGATCATAGGTATGGTGATACTAAATTCAAAACACAGGCACATGTATTAAATACATGGTGCTGGATTGACCCATTGTGAGATACTACATATTTATATTATCATAAGTTAATCTCACAGTGATAATGATGTATTGGTCCTTTGACCTGAAATCATTATATTTCTATACGAGAATTAATATACTTTGATACTATTAAAAGTTATCCTTGACCGGGTAATAATAAAAGTAGACATTGGGTACATTATGAATCGTATGAGAAATATGAATGATCTAGATGTGATTTAGCCCTCCTTTATTGAAGAAGTGATATTATTGGCCTCTTGATTGAGTAAGACTATAAAATACATGGTCGTGCTCAAATACTGATTTGTTTAATAGTTTACTCATTGATCAAGGGAAGAAGGATTGAACATTAAAAGAGGATGACACAATGCATGCCTCGAGTTTGATCTATAATATAAGGCTAAAGGGATTATATTACATTGTACATTTTTCACGAAAGGTTTAATTGATCACCGATTTAATTATTATTACTTGGGTAATAATGATGTATTACTAGATGTCGCTCATTGTTTATGATCTAAAATTAGATTTAAAATTGTTGCCAACGTAATAATAACCTAAAGGGTCGCACAAAGAATAATTGGAGGCGGATTTATATTAAATGTAAGTAATTCGAATTATTTGTTATTAATTAAGTGTGACTTAATTAATTAAATAAATAGGAAATTTGAATTTAATATTAAATCCGAAATTAAGTTATTGGATGATTAAGTGAGACTTAATAATACAATAATTAGAATTTTGAATTTAATAATAATAATAACTCTAAAATTCAGTTTAGGGTTGGAGGCACATTAGCTCTTGCCTATATAATATCCTTTTCTAATAGAATTAGGGTTACACATTTTATTTGATAAAACATAAACCCTAGGAGCTTGAAGAGAGATAGAGAGAGAAAGAAGGCGGCATCAAGAACGTGATAGTACACACCCATCCTCCGGGAGATCATTCGTGTGGATACCTTCAAGGCGTAGATCGTTCCAGCGACGGGCTACGTGGTGATCGTTCAAGACCTCCATCTTTCCATTAACGTAAAACTTCTTAAGTTAAGCATACTGAACTACGAATTAAATATTGTTTTTTGCATGGATCCTGCGGAGGGTTTCGATTTTTAATATTTAAATATACGTTTTTCGTTGCGTTTATGTGCTAAAAACCCTTCATCTAACACTCAGAGTACAATTCTTTCTAAATCTCCTATTATCTGCTAGCATGATTATAAATAGACCTGTTAATAGGAATACCTCTATTTATATGACTACAGACCACTCTATCTGCCCCCTCTTATTTTTTCTTTTCCTATTGAGTTTAGCCTTTCTAGTGAGTTTGTGAGAAAAGATCAAGAGAAAAACAGAATTATTGAGAGACAGTCTCCTGAACTGGCAAAAGGAGAGGTAAATAAGAGTGACAAAAGTGAGCTAAATATTACTAATGAAAGTAATATATGTGTGAGAAGTGATGAGATCACTTTAAAAGAAAAGAGAAATTTAGGTGTTCTTGGTTCTTTTCTTTCAGGTTCATCACAGGCAACTGGGCGTTCTAAGTCATATCCTGATTTATAGATCAAAGGCAAAGTTGATCTAGTTCCTGACTCTATTCCTGATGTTAATAAAGATTTTAGTAGTGATTTTGATGATTCTGATGACAATGATGACAATCCTCATGATGCTGCACTAAAAGCTACAATAAAAGTATCCAAACTGTCTACTTTTGGGTCATCATCTGGTCATGCACCTGCTCTTGATGCTCACAAAACTCATGAATGGAATTATTCATGGAGGTCACCCAGTGAAAAGATCTCTACGGAAGCAGCACAATTATTAGTTGATCATGTTGTTCATTTGGTCTCCAGTCCTGAAATGAAGAATTCAATCAAGGTAACTACAGTACTAGTCAAAGGGTTGCATTCTTCAATCTCAACACTCAAACAAGAAAATACCGATCTTAGAGAAGAGCTTGCTGACCTTTCTATGACTATTAAAGGTACAAACAAACATAATGGCCTAATCAAGAGGATGTTCAGCATGAAAGCTAAAAGGAGCTGATGACAGAAAAACTGACAGCTCTTGAAGCTAGTCAGAATGCTACAAATACAAAGTTGGATGTTATTCTCTCTCTTCTACAAATTTTAGATGCCAAAAAGGGGAGATAGTAGTACTAAAGACAAAATGTCAACCTGAATCAGTTTTGAGGAGAGATGCCAATCCTGATAATGATGGTGATAAACAAGAAAAGAAGACCTCTGATGATGTGGTAGTTCAGTCTAGAGCTAGTATCCGAACACAAACACAAACTACACAGTCAACTCAAGTCTCCAAGGATGGATCTAAAACTGTGAAGACAAAGACAATTACTCACTCTCAAATCCTGTTGGAAAAACACCATTCAGGATTCGCAATTCCTGACAGAGGAGAGGTGATAATTGACAATCCTGAAGATCCACAAAGATTCTATAAAACTTTCAGAACTTTAACTGGAGCAAGCATCACTCTATATCACAAAGACAAGAGAGTGGAAGAAATGTATAAAAAGAAGAGCACTTACTCACCTAGCTGATGAATTTGCAGATATATCACAGAAGGAGATGCTTGAACAACAAGAGGAAATTCTAAGTCAGCTACAAGCTAAAGGAAAGAGAAAAGCTAAGGGTGGAAAGAAAAATAGTAGAAAGGCGGCTAAGAAGGATGCTCAAGCCATTGTTCCCTCTCAAAGAAGGACAATGTCCAGTGGAGTCAGGATTGAGGAGATTCCTGATACTCAGGTTCCCAAACTTCATATTGATCCTTTATATCTCAATCCTGAACCTAGGAAGAATGCTATTAAACTGATAAATGCTGATACTGAATTTCTGAATTTTCTTCTTTTGTGCTTCATTCTTCGTGTGATCTTCAACAACTCCATTCTTCGCTGCTCTTCTGCTGAATTTCTGAATTTTCTTCTTTTGTGCTCCATTCTTCGTGTGATCTTCCGCAACTCCATTCCTAATCTCTTTTTAGTATAATGTCATTGTAAAGCTCATTTCCACCTCCTGATTAGTGCCCTCAAATGACTCAACACAAAACACATTAAAAATACAACATACTTGATCAATCTTTCGATAAATCTTTTATGAATGATCGTGAATGAACGATGATAACTTATAAAATTATATGATTGTTCATTTTACACTGAGTATTTGTATAGAAGTAATATCAACACGTTTTTATTTTTATACGCGAATAAATATATTTGACCAACCATATTAAAATTAATCAACCATGCCATTTTATCTACCGATTAAATCATTGAAAAATTTATACACAATTTGTTTTTTATATTATACCAGAATAAATTAATATTTTAATTAAATATATTCTTATTCTTATACAATACTAAACATGTATATTAGCATAGGGGTGTCCACTTTTAAGAGTATTATTTAGTTATATTTAATATTTTTACTTTTTAATCATAAGGATTACACTCATATTGTGATTGTTATTTTTTTTATGTTAGTCTTTTTTCATACTATTAAAATGTTAGATATATTAGGAGAGTGTTCTTCTAAGTGATGATGATTCATGTAAATTAATTTAAACAAAATTTTATGAAAAATTATAAAAATAGCAAGAGTAAAAAAGTAAGAAATGGAAGAAAAACAGAAAGTTACTCGCTCAAAAAAGGATGAAACATGACCCAGTTTTATTAACAACTTTTCAACATATAAACAAATTTACTGATAACTTAAATCAGATAATCAAAAGATTTTTCGAGTCTCACTTTAACACCTTGTAAACATCCACAAACATTAAAATTTGTTGTCCTATAAAGGATTATATCAAATACAAATTATAATTTACTAGCCTAAAACCCATGCAATGCACAGTTGTTTTAAATAATTATAATTTTATTATTTGTATTTTGATATTTTATTAATTGTATTTGTTAAAAAAGTAAGTATATCTCAATAGGTATAACCGGATATATCTTTCATTATATTCTAATAACTATTTATAATAATTAGATTTTAAAATAAATAAGTTTATACACTGTCACGATAATTAGATACTTAAAAATATATATATCCGGCCGAATTAAATAGGTCATGTATTTCAATTATGATATTTTAATTTAAAATTATTTTGATTATTGATAAGATTCAAATGTTTTGCTGATTTATATGATTACTATTATATCTAATTATAAATTTGATTTAAAAATTTCAATGATTAAAATTTACGCGCTAAAACTACAACGGATTATAATCGGAGTTTGAAATGATTTTTTATTAGTGATTTAGCGTGATATGAGCATGTTAGTACTAATGTTGATATGATATATATTCTCTAAAACTCTAAAAAAAATTCAGTTTGGGATGAGTTTCAAGACGTATGATGAAAGTCAAACATATGCAATCTATCAACTGATGCAGATATGGAAGTATAAGTCCATATCTAATTATTTTCTCTAATCTTATAGTTTATAAGAACGTGTGTGATACATAGATCATTTTTAATATATATTTTAAATTTATTTATATTTGAAATTTTTTTTAAAAAAAAGAAACTTGTCATTTAAAATATTTAATAATATTATTTGATAATAATTAAACATACACATACACGTATATGTAAGTGATATCTCTGAAATAAGATGTATCTAATAAAAAATAATATTATGGACTGTGACATATAGTTTTATTGATATTTATAGTTGTGTATACAAATGATAATAATATTTTAATTAAAAGATAAATTTTAATATTGATTATAGTAGAAATTACTCTTAATTTGATTTTTGTCTTCTTTTGATCAGGATCAATTGTACACATTATTTTGTTATAGTATAAAAAACATTATACCGAATAAATTCAACTTATTATTTTCAGCTTTAATTTAAATTTGTTTAAACTGGAATATATGATATAATTTTTTTAGCTAGTGTAAAAATATATTATTTGATTTTAATTGGTCTAAATATATATTTTTTATTTAAATTTTTTTTTCTTGGAATAAAAGTATTAAACTCTTCTAGCCTTGTTGAGTAGTATATAATGATTTATTTTATTATGACACTGTTCTACAAAGTGACAAATTTTAATAGTGCAGATGCAACAAAATAGTATGAAAATTATAGAATTGGAAGGAACCTATAGTCACATAAGCCCATTATTTCAACCAAATCCAAGTATATAAATTTAGTTTATTTGGAATTTTATTTTAGTGCATGTTTAATATTATTTTGTTTTAAATCGATGTAATAAATCAAATTAATTATTATTAGTTTTTTTTATTTGTTATTTTAGCCTAGATGAATGGTATAATTTTTTAATACTGAATGAATAGTATGTATTAATGCCATTATATCTCCCACCGAATTATCTTTTGATTTGAATAATATTTTAGTCGGTTCAATAGTATTATTATTTTGGGTCCGGCTGAATATTATGTATTATTTTATTTTGCCCTGAATTCATTATACAACTTTATTTCTAATTATATTTATGTTATTATTTTGTTTCTAATAAATTAAATGATAAGTTTTCTTTTTTTATTAAAATAATTGAACTTAAAACATATGTTAATATTTTATATTATTTGTAATTAAGTAATTAATTTGACAGATGCCGCGTATCTTTTGATGAATTCGAAAGAGAATGTAATTATTTATTTTAGCTAAAAAAATTTAGTTTGCGATAAGAGTTTGTTAGGAGGAAGGGTTCAAGGGTGTTAATTAGATTCGATTGCGTATAAGCCGTAAGTATATGGACTGTTTAGTCGGAATGTTTCTTGTTAAATAGCAGAGATCCCGCGTTGGTTTTTTGAATTAATATCAAATAGTTAAATAAGAATAATTAATTAGTTTAATGAAAATAATAAAGTAAATTTCAGCAAGTACGGATCGACCGACTACCAAATTTTTAATATTTCGTCTTTATATGATAACATAGATAGTATAGAAGATAGATAGATAATTAACATATATTAAAAAGAACTCTTCGTAATATGTTTAGAGAAAGATTTGTTTTATTTTGAGAAAATAAAAAAGATAACATGTTTTACTTAAAATATTTATAGATTAAAAAGAATTGTATAAATTATTTGTAGAGAAAAAAGTTGTTTTAGTTAGTGAAAATAAAAAAGGCAACGTATTTTACGTATAAAAGTAATTAGTTAAATATTAATTAAAGGCAATTGAGTAAAATATTAATTTTTTTTAAGAAAGGACATTTATGTATTTGAAGGAAGGACCATAAAGTTTCGTATTTAATATAATAATATAGATAGATAAATAATTCGACTTCAAAAATCAAATATTTTTTTATTTTTTTATGTAATTAAATTATAAGATAATTCTTACTTTAAGTATATTTGTCTTTACATTAATAGTAAAAATTGTATAACAAATAATTTTTATCGTGGACCCGTACAAAATATATCCACGACAACTATTGGTTAGAGCTGCGGATGGTTTTAACTTTTGCATTGATTTTAGATTAGAGGTTTTTAAAAATAGAAAAAGAAAATAAAAGAGGGTTTTTGCATTGTGTTGAACGATGAGATGAGATGAGATGAGATTGTTGTTGTTGTCGAGTGATAAGGACGATGATGTTAAGTTATTCTTGTAAAACAGTTAAAAATTTATGGGTTGTTAAGAATTTATGGGTTGTTAAAGTCAATGAGTTTAACAAAGTCTTTAAGTAAAACAATAATTAAATAAAATAAATAATTAAGTAGCTGAAAAAATAATTTATTAGTTATTAGTGGTTATAATATAATTATTCTATTTTATTAAATAAACTTGTCTGTGATATTTAGAGAAATTGTTTTAATTGAGAGAAATAAAATATGATAATGTGCTATAGTTGAAAACAATTTTTTTTTTCCTATTATAATTCGATTACTAAGGCTAATAAAACTTTTAATAAAAATAAGAGTAATTCTGTAAATTCAACCTGTACCGAAAAACATGTACCGTATCAAAACTTTCAATATTTTATCTTTTATATAATATTAATATACAGATAGATTAATATATCATAATTTAGTTATTATATTTTTGTTACTATTTTATTTTATACATAGAATTGTCCTATCAGGGTTTGTTTCGTGACATGCCTACATTAATGAGTTGTTGAATACTTAGTTGCTGTATTGGTTAATAATTTGAAATTTTGGAGATATTAAACGATGAAATTTGTGGGAGCCATTGAAATTAATAACATAATTAATGTGGAAGTAGGAGACTCGAAGCATCAATATTAGTGGTGCAACCACAAAAGATAATTGGTGTATAGGCGAAGAATAAGTCTATGCCCATCCAAATTAAAATATATGAATTTTTTTAATATTATATTATTTAAAAAGAATTATAAGTAATTTCAGCAAGTACCGATCGACCCATCGACTACCAAATTTTTAATATTTCGTCTATTATAATATAATATAGATGTAATATATAATACGGAATTTTTAATTTACCGTATCAACTATCATATAATTAATTTCGATAAATAATGATAACAAATACACAATTTTTGGAAAAATTACGCGGCTTTAAATCCTAGTTTTTTACAATGTAGAACCACTATCTTCTTCTCTCTTGCACTTTTGTTGTTGATAGAATACATTTATAATAATAAAATATTAGATAAGGAATGAGTATAAGAAATATCGTGGGATAAAAAAGAATTACTAATTCATTTAATAGATTATTAAAACTAAGGATTAAATATTAAAGTGCCAATTGACACTGATATTAATAAGGTATCACTTGAATTACTAAAATTATACTCCCTCCGTTCTTTTCAATTGTTTACATTTTTTAGAGAGTGTTCGACACACATTTTAAGGTACATATAAAATATAGTTCTGTAATTTTTTTTTACAATTTTGTTTTTCTAAATAAAAATTAAAAGATTCAACTTTTATTCAGAAAAAGAAAATTGTAAAAATAAGTTATATAACTATACTTTTTATGCACCTTAAAATACGTGTCAGGCACCTTCTCATAAATGTAAACTATTCAAAGGGATTGAGGGAGTAAAAAATTTCAAGCAAATATCTTAAAATTTGTACTCGAATATTAAAAAATAATTGTATGGAATTTCATACCTTTTTCTTGAATGTCACCGCAACAAAATGAAAAGTTATGTATTCTAGTATTTAAAATGATATATCTAGATTTTCTAAATTTATATACTAATATATGTTTACTTAAATAAAAAAGTAACTACAAAATTAAAAGTAAATACTACATAAATTTTTAAATATTTAACGATATAATCCAAAATACTAGATTAAGTAAATTTCAATTTGATTGCAATAACATTCAAGAAAAATGTTTAGAACTCCATAAAAATAATTTTAAGTACTTACACAAATTTAAAGGTATATGTTTTTATTTAGTTTGAATTTAGTGATTCAAATGATATTTCATTAAAGTTTGATGATTAAACTAATATATGTCATTCAACATGTTTAACACTCAACCTTGTATAATTTGATATGCCTTTTTTTATTTGGTTTGGTTATCTCTATTTATGATCGTCAAGTCTTTTTAATCAAATGATTAGGACCGTTAGATTCAAATATTAAAAAAATATACACTACTCAAGTTTCTAGGTTCGAAACCCGCCAACAATAAATATTTATATTATTATTTGTACACTACTAAAGCTTCTAGATTCAAACTCAACAATAACAAATATTTATATAATTATTTATATACTACCCAAAATTCATGTTCGAATCTTGCTAACAACAAATATTTATATTATTATTTATAAATATACTAATAATGTAATGATCCAAATTTTTTTTATTATAAATTTAAATAATATAAAAATATAATAAAGATGTGTAATTGCACCGATTGTAAAGGAAGTATTTATAAATACCTAAAGATACACCGACACTAAACAAATAAAAGTTTCATGATTTCTTACTTGCTACAACAGTAGGATTTTCACAAATGCATGTTAACAACAAGATATACAAGACATGAGTATATTATATAAAACTAGCTTAAAATCCGTGCAATGTACGGATCACACAGTTTTTTTAATATTATATATTCTTTTTAAAAAAATTGAATTCAATTTTTAATTTTATTGACTTAAAACTTTAAATGATATGATTTCATAATAATTATATTAATAGATATATATGTTCATAATTTTTTAGAACATTTAAACTTATTTAAAGTGATAGCATTGGTAAGGAGGAAAATGTTATTATAATAAAATTATTATTTTATTTAAGGTAAAAATATAATGTCTCCATTATGTTGGGACCTTAAAAATATTATTTTAGCATGTCGATTACTTAATCGATTAACTATAATTCTATAAAAAAATATTTGAAAGAGACAATATTATTGATTCCACGATATAATTTTATTGATAATTCGTGTATTTTTTTTAAAAAAATAATATTTATATTTCATTTAAAATTTGATTTTTTAGTTCACATTAATAGGATATGAATTATACTTAGTCTAATGTTAATTTGATTTTCTCGGATGAGTGGTTTTCATTATTTTATTTTAGCCAGATGTCCAATATACCGACCAAATCAAACTAATTATTTTTAGTTTGATTTTATTTTTTTAAAAAAATCTGAATCAATAAGATAATTTTGTTTTAGACTGAATAAACAGTATATATGATTTTATTTTTGTTGGTTGAATTGTATTTTTATTTTAGTTTTGTGTTAGTCTGAATCAATTGTATAATGCATTTTTTAATCCTGGATAAATAAAATATATTATTTTGTTTATCCAAGTTCATTAGTATAATTTTTTTAGGAGTACTGATAGTATTATTATTTTATCTTAACCCGATTCACATGATATATCAACTAAATCTTAATAATTATATTTAGTTTGCTTAAATTTAATTTAGCTCCAAGTAACAAATTAGAATAATATAGAATTTGATATGAATTAAAATATAGATTGGTAGAAGAAGTTGAATTTAATATAAATTATAATGATATAGAGTTCGATATAAAATAGAATTGAAATTGTAAATTAATAGAGGAAGTTGACTTTAATATCAATTATAATTAGAATTGATCGACCCAATAATTAGAATTAGAATAATTAAGTACTCAAGTGGTCAATGGCTTATCTTTTGTCGTTCCGGATACTTGCCTCGATTCTTGCTCACTCCGAAATTTGTTAGAACAGATACTTTATAAGGCATATAAGTCAAATTAGTCACAAAAAAGTAAGTGAATAATTAAATAAGGGTAATTAAATAATTTAAGCAAGTACCGACCGTCCGACTACCAAATTTGTAATGTTTCTTCTATTATAATATGGGACTAGCCTATAACCCGTGCGATGTATGGATGGATTATAACATTCATAATTTTGTTGTTATACATTAATTATTTATATATTATAAAAAATAAATTACCAAAAAATAATAAATTTTAATATAGTAAATAGGTTTATTAAAATTAATGATATGAATATTATTTATATTATGTTATTGACGGGGTCAAATTTTAGATGGTTAATTCTAGAATATTGTTTAATATTTAATTTAACAATTCTTATATATTTATTTTAAAATTTAACAATAGTATCATACATCAATATTATCTATCTACAATCTATATCATTATGTAATCGATAACATATTAAATGTTTTGGTACTGTTTTTTTGTACACGTTAAATTTACCTAATGACCTTACTAAAAAAATTCATAAAATATTTTATATTTTCAATTTAAAATATAACTAAGGACCATACCGATCAAAATTTCAATTTTTCTATCAATCTACAATCTACAATATATCATAATAGACGAAATACTAAAAGTTTGGTAGTCGTAGAGTATTTGATAAAATTATTTAAATGTCCTCACTTAATTAATTTATTGTTTTGACATAATTATCTTATATAATATTATCGTCAAAAATTATGAAATTCATGAAATTAATTTAAATATAACCGACCACAGTATGCGAGTATGACACGGTGTTTGTGTAAATATAAATGTTGTTCAAGATAAAATTAAGTAATAAATACTATTGACATTGTCAAATATTATATTATTAAATCGGGCTAAAAAATTAAACTAAAAGATAATTCGTTGGTCAATATAATAACATCGAGCCGAGAAACAATATATAAGTTGTTTTTATAACAACTATAGTTAATACAATATTAAAATAAAAATAAAGAAAAATAAAAATTATTTAAAACAACTGTGTATGGGTACAGTACTTTATAAATTTACATAACTAACCTAACTTAATAGTTTCATTTCATATTTTACTGGATTAACTTTACTTAATTAGTATATAAGTTACCATTTTAACTAAAAACACATTATCTTTTATATTTTATTCAACTATAACACTTCTTTTTACAAAAATATTAAGAACATTTTTATTTAACAAAATATATTTTTATGTATAATAATACACGAAACATTAAAAATTAAGGTGCTTGCTGAAGTTATTTTATTGTCTTTATAATTTATACTATATTATCATATATATATATATATTATAAAAGCAAAATATTAAAATTTTGCTAATTAGTCAGTTAATCGATAATTTTTTTTTTTCAAATTAAACATGTTCCTTTTTTTCCATTTCTTCCAACTAAAAGACCCACTTCTCCAAATTTCTTAGAGAAAGTCTATTTTATAAAATTTAATAATAATATTTTAATTATTAATAACGAAACAATTATCATTTTCAGCTAACACACATAATATTTTCTAACCAAGTCTTATTCTTTTTCAAAAATAACATCAAAAATCTATTTAATAAAATAAAATGCTATTATTATAGTTGTTAGTAATAAACCAATTAGCTTTTTCTAACTAAACACAATATCAATATAATTCAAATTAATGCAATATTATTAAAAGTAAATTGAATTAAAAATTGTTTTCAAAATCAAATAAAGTCCGTGAATCCCACAAATTTTAAGTAAATATTATTAAAACCTAAATATAAAAAAATTGTTGTACATAACTCATATTTTAATATTAGCATTTTAAATCTTTAAATTTTTAATTAAAATTTTAGTGTTCAAAACTTATTTTTAAATTTACTTTTTATTTTGTTATTGGTGCTCGTGCCGGAGTCCGGGGGCATGTCATGTAAGAGTTGTGGAGGAGTCTAGCTCTAGTTATATGTACGTGCTATTTTTATTATTTGTGTGTGTGTTTTTTTAAAAAACACGAGTTAGTTAGGTATTTGAGTAAAGAGTCTTGGATAACCCTAAGTGTTTTTTTATTAAAAAACATTTATTATTTTATTATTTTTTATTATATAAAATTAAATTATATCAGATAATAAATATATATTATTAAAATTCATAACAAAGTTAATAATTTATATATCATGTTATTAACATATTCAAATTTTAAATAGTTAAAAAAAGGCCCTCCGCACGAGCCGGGTATGCTCTTGATTTCGTTGATTTGGTGTATGTGGATGATGTGATAAATTTTTTTAAAAAATTTGTTCTTGATTTGTTAAAAAATTGTTATTTTTAAAATTTGAATTATTTAAATTAATTTTGAAAGTGTTTGGTTTTTTAACAAAAAAGATGAAAAAGAAGTTCGGTGCGATTAGAAATAAGTAGGATTATCATTAAAAGAGTTTATAATTATATCAAATACGTGATTTAATTTTTTTATATTCAAATACATGATTTAATTTTTTTAAATAGAATATATATATTTTAACTTTATTTTGGAAAGTGTTAACAACCGTTTACCAACCGATCAAAGGAAATCATGTTTCGATTGCACCGGCTAGTTTATAAAATTTATATATATATATATATATATATTTTCTTGAAACTTTAATCTTTTTCTAAAAGAATTTATGTTTGTTAAGTTAGCATTATAATTTAATAATTTAATTTTAATATTAGTAATACATATATAAATTATAATTGTACATTCAAATGTTAACCAATAATAATACAAATAATTTTTAATGATGCTATATATTTAAGTATTAGTTTTTTTATTATGTTAACTTGTATTGTATTTATTAGACATCTTTTTGTTGTTAGTAATTTAAAATCAACAAATATTAAAATTTTATCGTTCTTACTTAATATAATAGTATATGACACAATAATTCTTTTATTTTCTAAATAAACTATTTTTTAAATTTATTTACAACTAAACTATTTGATCTATGACTTTTACAACAATAATGATTTGAATATATCTAAATACATACACTTTATATGATTTTGTTAAATATTTTGATTTGTGAGTAATATTTTAATATAAATATTGAGAACATATGTGTTCTAAAATTTATAATATAATATAATTTTCATAACCGATTATTGTACTTTCTATAATAAAACTTAATTTCATATTAATACAGTGCAAATAAATTTTAACATGTCATGCAATATGTTAATAAATTATTTTTATGTATTTTAATTTGAATCACCCTTATATAGGTAAATATTATAAAACTTTGCTATAGTGATTTCACATTTATTATGAATTTTTAAATTTAATTTTTTGTTTTTTTTAAATTTTTAATTGAATGTTTATTTGTTGTAATATCTAATGTATTAAATAATTAATGTAATTTATTTATATATTTTTTAGGGTTTTTTGTTTATGTATTAGTTTTTTATTTGTTCATTTGGTTATATATCTTTATGATATTTGTGTAAGGTTATTATCTAAAATAATTACATATTTAAATGATTAAAATGAGTTTAATTGAACAATTTATATGAGTTTACTTAATTACATGTGTTTATTTATACAAATGATTTAATATTTTAATAAAATAATAGAATAAATGAAATAATTATAATCTATATTATATCTATAATAAATGAAATAAATATACTCTATATTATACCTATATTTTAGGGGTGGGGTTTGTGTGACGAACAAACCATAGTAGCTTATGGGGGTGTACGCGGTTCGGATCAGATCGGTTTTGGGGTAAAAGTCGAACCAAACCGCGTTGAGCGATTTTAGAAAATTATCATCCGCAACCGCGGTTAACCGCGTCAATTGCGGTTGCGAATTTGCGGTTATTGCGGATCGGTTTGCGGTTCAACCACTTATTTTAAAATAATTAATAATTTGCAAAAAAATAAATTCGGAATATTAATAAATTCAAGTTTAAGTTACGTGATAAATTTACATTCAAAAATAAAATATAAACTAATGCTCCGTGTGGAGCAAAAATATTAAAAACATATAAAAATATGAAGGCGAGAGAAAAGAAAAAAGAAGAATAAAAAAAATTACATGTTGATTACATTTTCTATTTGTTTAGTTATATATCTTATAATGATTGTGAATCTTATAAACGAAATCTTAACATTAACATAAGATTAGTTAAAAAAATATGTATACTTATTAATTTATATGATATCAACTACATTTTTGTAAATATAGTTTATTATAAATATATGTTGCGAGTTGCGGTTGTGGTTTTGTGATTTTCAAGAATTTAAAACCGCATCCAAACCGCGAATGAGCGGTTTTTAAAATTTAAATTCACAACCAACCCGCGTTTCACGATTATCCGCAAAATGCGGTTCGGTTGCGAGCGGTTGAACGGTTCGTGTGTGCAGCCCTAGTAGCTTACCAGCAAAACTGTCTTACTCCAATTATATATAAGATATAATATAATAGATGTTATTCCCTCTCTGGCTTGGCTTATGAAAGTCGTCGCTTTTGATCCCTTGGAAACCCTATATAGCCTAGTTGGTGCCAAATTTTGACTTTGTAGACTCAAACAATCCTTTCACTTGTACCACAGAGCAACTTGGGTTATCTCGAGTCTCCGCTGTCTATTGTCATTTGCTCTTTACACAGCCAGCACACCTACTACACTTTGATCTAATATAGAATTAAAATTACTGTCAAGCTTCGAGTGAAATACCCTATCTTATGGGCGGGATATCTTGCGTCTAGATGTTGGAATACGAAGATTTACTGAATTACGTAATTTTAGCTACTGAATAAAGAAGTACAAGTGCATCGGAGAGAATTCCAATACTGTCTTCAGCATGAATTAAGAAACTAGACTAACCCTTAACTGATCAAAATTAGAAAATCTCAGTACCTCAAATACTCTGTCCTATCAAATGTGATAATCCAACAAAAAGTCAATGTCAATAAACTAAATTCCAACTTACCTTTTATATCAACGATACCCCACGTCCCCCACCCCTTGAACAAGCTTGATAGCCAATGTTTAACATCTAAATATCATCTAATTATCAGGCATTATACTAACAATCCTTTGTAAATTCCCGAAAGCTGCCAATTTTACATTTGTTTTGACTAAGATTATTAAAGAGCAAATAGGCAGTCTACTGACCATTTCCTTGTCCCTTTGTCCTTGTTGCCGTCCTCTATATAATAAGTAAGCAGCCCCCTGCACCAGATACATAACAATCCCGGCTCTTCATATTCTCTCATCTCATCTGATCATCGCGGTGTTTTATATACTTAACGCAGTTGAATCAAACGATGGCTGCCTCTAGTATTCTGTTTGTAGCTTCAATATTGTTCTGCTCCTTTGCCTTGAGTTGTTATGCTAACGAACTCTTCTCTGACCTGGAACATTCTATCCTCGTCACAGCGTCTCCTAAAAGCGGACAAGGTATACAGAGATTTAAACATATGTACCATTTACTTAAATTAAAATACGTTCATAATATCGTACTTCCAAGATTCATTTTTGTTATTTTCCAAAATAGAATGGATTGTTCAATAATTTGATTGAGACTTTAAATTGCAGTGTTGAAATCTGGGGAAGCAAATATCACTGTAACATGGTCTTTCAACAAAACCTTTCCAGGAACAGAATCAACCTACAAAACTGTAAAGGTAAAGCTTTGCTATGCTCCGGTCAGTCAAAAGGATCGTGGATGGCGCAAAACAAAAGATGAGCTTAAGAAGGACAGAACTTGCCAACACAAGATTGTAAACAGGGATTACAAACCTTCAAAGGATATGGTTACTTGGACTGTAGAAAGAGATACCCCCCAAGCAACGTACTTTGTGAGGGTTTATGTTTTCAATGCCGAGGACAAAGAAGTTGCCTATGGCCAAAGCACTGATGATGCTAAGAAAAAGAACTTGTTTGAGGTAGAGGCGGTCACTGGCCGCCATGTCTCCCTTGATATTGCATCTGTGTGCTTCTCTGTTTTCTCTATTGTGTCTTTAGCCGGCTTCTTTTACCTGGAGAAGCGAAAGGGAAGAAGTTCACAGCAAAAGTGAGCAAGGTTATTCCTCGTTTTACCTATGTGTCTGGTGATATTAGGCTCCTCAATCTTATGTTAACTCATCAATAAGCAGACCTTGTTGTAACTTTATAGGGACTAGATGAGTGGATTAGAGAAGCTGGAATTATATAGTTCTTTCTGTTTGTTATATATTGAAGATTTTACTGTTTACATCTTATGAATTTTCTGAATTGTCCGTTTAATTACTATTACTTTGCAAATTTTGTTTGCTATGATGGATTTGTTCGTGAATAAGATCAATAATCGAACAGTCAGACCAGTGTAAAAGCCTCATTATCAGCAAGGTCTGAACCACCACTTGAATTCCATTGTAGCATTTTGCACCCAAGGAAGTTTGTAGGTAAACGGTCTCCAGTTTAAATTACGAAGCCTGTTAGGTTGCTTAATATGTGAGCTTAGGCGTTTACTTAACATGCATTCACAGTTGCAATTACTCCTGCAATTGTGTACATTAGGATAAACTTCAACTCAAAGCTTGGCAGCCATATTGGTAGCTTATGTTTTATTTTACCTGATATTGAACCAGAAGATTAATTACATTATGTTTATGATCTAAATAATTTTAAGAAGTTGAGTAATTCTGAATGCATATTAGTGGGAATTTTGAAAAATTAGCAATCCCATTTAGCTTAATTATTACAATAATAAAAGAAAAAAACTTAATAGTCAACTTTGCCAACTAGTCACTAAACCAGCACAACATCATCTTTCTTTTCTGGCTGTCTTTATCAATCGCATTCTGAATTCAACAACTGTAAGTCAACTAAAACAAAATTAATATTAACTCACAATCAGCATGATCAGCTGATGCTCAAACTTTATTGTCACATGGCTTTCTAATACAAAAATGAAGTCAACTGCCTTAGAGATGCTGAGATTTCTAGCAGTAGGTTTAGACATGACCTCATAGGGGCTAGTGTTGCGGTTTAATTAGTGAATGAAGATACTGATTCATTAATCAACTCTCTGCTTATCCTAATAGGAGTATGATTTAGTTTTACAATATTGAATTTGAAACAATTTGGAAGTTTGTAAGAGTCAGAAATTAATAAGAGAAAATCTTTGTTGAAATAATAACACACAGTACTGATGTGTGTGTTCCTGCACATACAGTCTCCTCGGACAATGCAACAAAGTACAGCTACAAACCCTGCCTCCTATTGAGTTATGACCATCTTAGCTAGGAGAGCATTGTTTATATTTTAATCTATTTATTTAGTAATTCCGAATTTAGAATCTTCTCCAGCTATTGTTAGTCGACAATGTAAAGATTACTGCAGGAAATTTTCATAACATGATAAACTTTTCTAAATGTTGAAAATAAATTGCTTAAGTATGATGAATCAGAAAAACAAGTATGAAACCTGGTTGTACCAACAATGAAAAATGAAAACCACCGGAACGACAAATCAAGAAACGGGTCTGAAGCATTCAGATAGAAAAGGCTTCTTTTCCTTTTAAACTTGGTAACACATGTAGTCAAATTTTCACCTTCTCGTGACATAGAGCCAGAGCCTGTGTGAGAATGTTAAAGAAAGATGAACAACCTATTAATCATAATATTTACCGATGAAAAAGGTATAAAGAAAGAGATCGCAAATCACGTTAGATTAAAAAGCATCAGTCATGTAAGAAAGCACCTGTTACTGCATCACAATTACTAACCGCCATTGGCAAAGCAGTTGTTAGTTCTTTTAGCTGCTTCTTAACTAAAAAAGAGGAGATAAAAGAAATACAATTGATGACAAAATATCTCCAAGTACACAATATTCAATTTAATCTTTTTGTGAAATACAAAGTAGGTTATAATCTATATTATCTTAAAGGCTACTAATGTCCATTTAGAATTTACCCACTAAATTTATCTATGACCCACTATCTATAACCTATTTAATTTTTTTACACATAAAACATTATATTATACACATATCCATGGATCTTTTAAGATTTAAATATTTTATAACCCATATACAAACTAACCTATTATACAGCTAGACCCACCTAATTGTAGCAACTGATTAGCACGTTCAAATATTTTTGAATTTTTTTCTCTCTCAAACTGGTGCTATATGTGATAACTGATTAATAGGTTTCCTCTGTTGTTCTTCTCAATCGAACGATTTTGCTCCGCCGATCTCCTGTCAAGCATGGATTCACGCTCCCTGGAAGGCTCATGCTCTGCAAGGACATCACTTTAAGTGTTATATGATTTTGAATGGATTCATGGATTCAAGCATGGTGTTATATCATGCACGTTAAGTGTTATATGATTTTGAATGATTTTATGTTTTTGTCCGTAGGGGAACGTTTGATTCGTAGCCAAGATTCATCAGATCAGGGCTCAAATCAATCTTCTCTTTTGCAGGCTATCCCAAGTTTTCCTGTTTCTGAGTCGAATGATGAATATCATTCTTTCTCTTACATTTTATATATAGATTGTAATGTAATTCATGTTCTTACATTTTATATTTTGTTACTGACACGTTATTCGAATAAAGTCATGATTATGTTTATTCCCACAAGACAAAAATATTTTGGCAACTGTTTTTATTATTACAAGTCATAATGATGTATTAATATTTTCCAATCCCTTTTCCAATAATCCAACTTACTACCATTTAATCATTACGCATTTCTGAAGTTATAACTCTTAAAAGTAAAGTAGAAAGTGATAAGTTTTTCTTCACATTCAATGCAGTTAATTGGAATACATAAACCACTTTATATTTATACAGAGTTGGAGAACTCCAAGTTTGCCCGCCTTTACATATATAACTGTTGCATTTAGACCTTATCATAATCAGTTATCATTGTAATTCTGCTTCATTACCAAATCACTATCTTCACTACATCATGGCAAACTTTAACATTTTCAGCATTGATACTGATATTATGGCTATATTGTTTGCATTCATAATACACGATCTTGATAGCTTTCACATGTTTGGAAAGTTGTTGATGGCCTATTTCACCAAAGCAAGCAGAATCCAAGTTAAAGAGATGTTGCGGAAACTCAATTGGGATGCTCTATACCAGTACCATAATCATTATCTACAAGTTAGGCGTGACCAATTCCATGGCTTTATTCGTTTTGCCATTTCTCTTGAAGTTGAGCAAGCATTGTTTTATAACTCGGTTCGAATGCTTTTCATGCTTAATAATGTGGATCATAATCTTCAAACTCTCTCTTTTCTCTCCAGTAATCATTTTCCATCTTATTTTAGTTTTGTCTTTTTTAGAGCCGTGTACAGACCATATGAAAAAGATCAGGTTGTTGAAGAAATATCTCATATTGTTGGAATGGTTGATCTTAAATCGAAGTTAGTAGACATTGTTCATTTGCTTGAGGATATGTACTGGTACATATCGGATGTAGACAATTTTCTTCCTCTTTATAAATTTTGTCCAAATGCAAGAAATAAAGATCCGATAAACAGAATTGAAGGTAATCCTTTTGGTGAACAATTTTGGTATTCACTTTGTGAGTTGACTGTGAAAGAGAAGTACCGTGAATAAGGTGAATTTTATAATCAACGTTTAACCATGTCACACATATGGAATTCATGTTGTGGTCATTGCAAAGTGCATATACTTTTGTTCAAGATTTTGCTTGGTGAGGTTTATGATTGATGTTTTGCAGTTTTATTGAATTTAGTACGAAATTGAAACATTTGGTAGTTTAAGTTTTGTAATTTCTAGACTTTATGTTGAATGGAATATTATTGTTTGCTGTTGATCAAACTAAGATGAAGAATGTGTGGTAATATATAAGTTTTGAACATGTAAATGAAGTTAATTTGGTATGTAGTCCAAGATAGATTTTGGCATACAATATTTTGTTACAATAAATAAAGATATGATAGAGATAACAATTATATAATTATAGATTTTGTGATGTCAAAATCACAATTACAAATTAGGCAGAATAAATAATTGGGCATATTTTGGCCATAATTAATTATGTCATAGGAAGATAACCTTAAAGTTGTTAGATATGGTAAGTTTGTAACAGCAAAGAACTTACGAAATCCTCGAGTCTCCAAATTTGTGGTCATTGAAACCATCATTGTGAAACTATAGTTTTCATGAGTATCATGACATATTAGTTATAATAAAAGTATAACTCACATAGTTTTTAAATCTACATGTGGGTTATTACATCCATTTTCATTAAACCACAACTACATATGTGCAATTCATAGGCCATGAGTTGATACTATGATTAGGTAAGTACCTTAATGTAATCACCCAAGGAATTAATACATAAGCCCAATGTTATCTTCAGTCGATAATTATCAAAAATTATAACAATTCAGTAATACCAAACATGGAAAATGCCATGTTTGCAATGATACGTCTTAAAGTGAAATCCATGCCAAAACAATTGGCGACTGTATCAATATTACATTCTTTGTTAAAAGCATAAGTTAAAAACATTGGAATATCGGCAAACACGCAAGCATGGTCATGAAATGTTTTCACCCGAATTCATCTCCATTCCATTATTCCCGAACTAATTTCCCTGGACGTTCTCTGCATCAAGAAAAAGAACATTTGTATCTTTAAATGTGTGTATTTAAATGGAGGTAAACAATCAGTTAAGTATAAACCAAAAATAGTTTATGTAAGTTCAACAATGTGTTGATTGTTAGGATTGCAACAATAGTAAATTACTACTATACTAACACAATGAGGCAGTTATATAACCAATAACAAGAACAAGGGAAATTAGAAACAGCCCATCCCCGGTGGATAATGCTTAGTACACCGATGGATAATCCATACTATGTACACCGATGGATAATGCTCACTTAGTACCCCGGCGGATAATGTACACTTTGTACCCCGATGGATAATGCACACTTTGTACCCCGGTGGATAATGCACACTTTGTACCCCGACGGATAATGTACACTTTGTACTTCGACGGATAATGTACATTTTGTACTCCGACGGATAATGTACACTTTGTAATCCGACGGATAATCAGTTCAGTGCATTTTGTACCCAGGTGGATAATCAATTCAGTGCATTTTGTACCCCCGTGGATAATGCACACTTTGTACCCCGGTGGATAATCAGTTCAGTGCATTACTCCAAATCCTGATATTCAGATTCAATATTCATATTAAAAAAATATAATAAGTCAGTAAATATTATAATTAAACATTAAGTAAACTTCCTCGCTTACTTAATCAATGTGGGACAAACCCACACAACCTTTTTCAAACTACTAACTTCAACTCAATTTCTTTATGGATTACACTAAAAAATGACTTAGATACAAACATGAAAGTTTAAGTCCTCATTACAAAGAACAACCTCCAACAATTAGATTTAGGAAATTACATTAAGAACATGTCTAAAACATGCCTCAAACTTTCCATTTTCTAACACAATGATCGTCAATTAATATGACCATACTCTATAACAGAGTTTCTATTATTAGAGTTCTCACCAGGCTTTGGGCTCTGATGTGCAAACATCCTTTGCACTCCATATTTGTCAAAAATGACAGCATCAAACCGACCAGCTTCCCAGTTGGTGAACACAATAAAATCTCCCAGGTTGAGTTGAATATATACTGGAATTTTATAGAGACCAAAGAACCTTTTGTCATATTTGGAAAAATAACCTGTAAACACTGTATCCAAAGGGAAACAGTAGAGAACAACATCGGGAATATGCTTGCCAAAGTGTGCCACAAAGGAATGTGGAATATCCTGCATCAAAAGTTAAAACATAGTTATCCCATGTATTTCAATTATGTAAATATAAAGTTTTGCCCGATTAAATCATTTTACAAGTTTATAAGAAAATAACTTACAACTAAGCCATCATAGATTGTATTTTCATTAGCTTCAATTAAAATCTTCCATCCAGCTCCAACAATATTGGCTGATCATGTTTGTAAAAAGTATAATTACAATCTTGACTTAAAATAATGCAATGTTCAACCATATAGTGAAGAGCAGATTAGACTTTTACCTCGCTTGGCCACATAGGAATTCAGTTTTTCTGGTATGATATACTCTATTTCACATCCCGTCTTATCAAAAATGTGACCACATAAATTTCCTTCACCTTTGTAGCAGAGAAGAAGTTTACAACCAATGCCTTTTTTGAACAAATTGTTGAGTTCCCCAACTCCAATTAAGCTTTCCTTGTTTTTCTCATAAGAGAATTATAGATGTTGGCCATTTGGTAGCATTATTAATCCATTACCAGGAAGATTTTCACCATATGTAGAAGCAATGGAGAGTGGTAATTTCTGAAGACATAAGCAAATACTTAACATGAATACTCAATTATGATAGTCAGTACATGTATTGGGACAATTGAGTAAGTTATTTACCAATTCATCCATGAGAGGTTGCATTGTGGCATCGACCTCAATGATGAATGCTGGAATGTTAACAGGCTCACAGTTTTGCTGCTGAGATGGAATATTATACATAAGTATAATTAGTAACAACAAATTATTAAGTCTAATTGGCCAATTAGCGAGACCTGTACAATATAACAATTGTAATGTTATTGTATTTTTGGCTTCTAATCCAAGCGTGATCATTTTGTTAATGGATTACAGAATATTGAAGTAGCTCTTGATACTGTGAATCAGGTCAGATGTAACGTCCAGCCGCAATGCTAAACATCTCTTAATACAATCATGGCAGATACTATTACAAATCAATATAGCAGAGTTGAATATGTATAATGGTTGTCCCAGTAGTAAACCAATATAACCAAAATCACAACATACACTGCTAGGCAAAACAGATTAAGACTACCAACGACATAGTTAAAAGAATTGGATTGATTTTTCACCATATAAGTCAACATACAATATGACGATACTATATGAAAAAATACCCAATATTAATCGATACACAATGTTATCACGAGATTACATTGTCAATCCTAAACTAATCTTAAAAACTATTTTCATAGAATCATAAATGTAGGCTATTCACTATACATATTTGTATATTAACATGAGCATGATTGAACAAATCGAAGACAGTAAACATCTATTAGATATTGATATTCAATCATCAGGTTCCTAATTGAAGGATAGAGTAGAAACATACCTCCATGACAACTGTTGAATGATCCGATGGAAAAGTTATTAGCCGATGCTCCGTGCAGAGTTGGATTGCGGTTTAGTTGTAGTATTCACTTTGAATGGGGCTTTGCATGCAAGGGTTTATTTTGATCAATATACCAAAAACTATTGAACCACTAAAAAGTCAAATAACACGCATCTCTATTTGTAATTATGATTTGTGTTTAATTAGTTGGAAAGATATAATAAAAGAATTATAAGTTATTACATAATTATGAATATTAAGTAAGATTACATAATTTAGTTACATAATTATGAATATATTAATAATTTAAAAATAACATTTGAAAGAGCAAGTAAATATCATTTATCTACTAACAAAAAAATATTTATTATATTTTAGAACAATATGTTGCAATCTTATCATAAAAGTTAATAATTCATGAATTATTTTTCCCAATAAGTTTATTTAACTGAATATGTCCTTATTACGGTTTATAAACAATACTATTTATTCGAGAATTTTAATTTCTCAATATTATGTTATTAAGTTTTCAGTTTTGTATTTTACGCCATTATATATTCACAATACACAGTTCAAATAACCAGAATTCGTAATAGAGTATTATGTGTCAATTTGTTATACATGTTCACTCATCTTCCCGTGCTAAAAATAAAATTGATTTTTTTTAATTCTTTGCCGGATTATATATATTTTGCAATAAAATATTTTGTAAGTGTAATTTGATTAAAAAAAATAATAGACGTCTAAAACAAACATAGATATTTCAATTAATTAATTATCAACAAATTATTTTAAATTAAAATATTGTTATCAAATATTTATACATATTTTTTTTATCGTAGATATCCCGCAGCCACTACTCTTCGGGTGCGCACTGGGTAAACATTAAGGGCTCACGCAATAGCCGGAAAACCAGGTGAACGAAGTTAAAGCGCATTTAAACGACAGGCTCTTAAATGCTTTTAATACTGATTACTTTGAGCTAATTAATATGCATAATAAATTTTAACTTTTATTTTCTACGCCATAATATCATTGCAATGTTATGCCCATATAAGAATAACAAAAAAACTACGATTCTTTGTTAAACAATATGTTGCAATCTTAACATAGAAGTTGACAATTCGTATTTTTGTTACAAAAAGTTTATTTGATTAAATATGCCCTTATTACGGATTATAAATATTACTATTTATTCAAGTTTTTTTAATTTCTTAATATTCCGTTATTAAGTTTTAAATTTTGTATTTTACGGCATAATATTCTCACTATACACATTACTAAGGTCCTTCGACTTTAATAGACTATTATGTATCCTTTTGTTATATATATTCACTTATCTTCCCATGCTAAATTTGTAATAGTTTTCAATATACAATTGGCATCGTTTTCGTTATTTGGAGCTGGATTATATATATTTTTGCAATTTGTTTTTTTTATTTGTAATTGGATTAAAAATAATAATATACGTCTAAGACAAATGTAGATATTTTAATTAATTATTGATCAACACAATGTTTTGAAATAAAATATTATTATGAAATTTTGGTACATATTAAACTGTCAACTGTGGATATTTTAAGATTTAATATGCTCTTACTACGGATTACAGATATTACTGCTTATTCGAGCTAATTAATATGTAAAATAATGTTTCTTATGAAGTTTTGCCATTTGTATTTCACGCTATAATATCATCTCAATGCAAATTACAAATAACTATTGACTTTAATAGACATGCATAATCTGAAATTGTTAATAAATTAAAATGTGTAATCGGCTCACTTACGTGTTCACTGTATGGGTATATGAATATGATATGTTATATTGTAATAATAAATTTCTACTATCTACGTAAATCGTTTTGTTGGTAAAATAATATTCTTGACAGATTTGCATAAGTAATTACCAAGTTATAAATCGATGTATCATTATGCTTTCGATCAAATCTACAAAATGAATTGATTAAGCCTCCTATTATGAACTTCTAAGGTTGAAAAATATATTGTATGTGTACTTGATACTAATTAATTGTGGAAGATTTTAGGTCTACTTTACACTTAATTCCTTTTTTTCAATAATAGGACAATGATATTCAATAATCGTCAATCATTATGTTCACGATTCTGTGCAACAACTAATAATTTGATTTATGAAATCATCTAAAGAAAATTAACAATTAAAATATATATATTTTGGTACAATCAAATTATCAAGAAGTATCATATTCTCACTGCACGATTGACTTTACATATTTCAGAGTAACTAACTTCATTCCATATTAATAGCCTGACATATCATATATAACAACTTTGGCGGCATAAAACATGTAATCTGATCATATCTCTAAATTAAAGTTGTAGATATGCATCTAAATCTTTTTCATAGTATTTTGTTTTAATTCCGATATTGTCATAGTTGTTCCTGTATTATAACTCAGAGCTATAGAAGAAACGTTGCATACCACATCTTGCAAGCATCATGGGTTAGTATTCTGCATACAATTTGTATTACATGGTGAACGATATGAATTCTGGAGTTTGCTATTATGTTCTCTTTTAATATATATTTTAAAATTCAATTCTTTCAGCTCCAGTTCTAGTTCATTCGCTTTCTTCACTGGACATTTACAGCCGAAACTTGAGGATAAGAGTTCGAGTCACAAGATTGTGGCATATGATTGTGGCATACTAATAATAGAGAAGGAGTCTTTGTTGGATGTAATTTGATTCTTTTGGACCCTCGGGTAAGTGATGTTTAAAACAGATTGTTTTACGTTGTCACGTTTATAGTTGCGAGTATACTATTATAACCTACATGTTTTCCTGTTTGTAAGAATGATCATATGCAGGCTTTTGTGAGAGCTGATATATGGAACTCTCTTGACAACACTATTGTTGAGGGTCAGATGTATGAAATAACAAATTTCATTACTACCCACACATCTGGTATGTTGAGGCATGTTCGTGCTGCGCTAAAAATTATTTTCACACCTTTAACCACATTCCAAACTATGTATCCAAGCGACTTAGACCGAATTTTCTTAGAGAGGCACAATTTTGAATTTTTCAGTTTACCTCAGTTGGCTATAAATCCTGAATCTTATGCTCTCGATAGGACATTCGCCATAGGTATCAATAAATTTCATATGCTTTATACTAACACAACAATGTAAAAAGTGCATTTGTTTTAAGTATATGACATTGTTCTTTATCAGATATCATAGGAGTTGTTGCTGATCTCCAGCCAAGGGTGAACATTGAGACAATCTTTGGAACTCAGCCTCTTATACGATTCAATGTTACTCAAGGACCAGAGTAAGAATTAAGTTACACGTGTAGAAATTTATTGAACTAATGTATCTACTTAAATTTAAATTTTGTTCGTTTCTATGTGTTTTGTTACAAGTGTTTCTTTCAAAGTGGATATATGAGGTGCATTGACTGAAAGTATGACTTCACTGTATGAAGATGGTGAAGAGACACCAGTCATTATTGTTCTGTCAAGTGCCAAAGTTATCATGTACAAAGGTTAAATTTATGGAGTTAAGATAGTTTATTATATTATTTACTTAGACAAGCACATTGTACGTTTGTAACATGTTATTTTTGGTTGTTAAGGCGTCGCTATTATCACTAATACTCCGGCCTCCAAATTCTACATTAACCCCGGAGTACAGGAGGTTTTTAACTTTAGGCATTGGTATGTGTAAAAATATTATTTTGAAAACTTTGTGCGTTAACTGTTTTTGGGTATAAATCTCTTAATACATTTATGTGTGTTACAGGCTTGAGGGCATGGGATATGATGGTGCCGATAGTGATTGATAAATTAAATAAGGTAAATATAGCATTTGTTACAGAAGTAATGTCCCATAAGATTGAACACAAGTGACTAGATATATGAAATTAATTATTGTAACATATTTCTTATTGTTTCCTTTGCAGGAGGAGAGAGTCGAAAGTGGTTTTTGATATTTGAAAAGAGAATGCATTGCACGGATGTCGCATGAAAGAAAACTTTTTATTTCAATCAGAATTTTCGTTAAGGATATCTAAATAAGTTTTAGAGACAAGTCATTGTTTATGTTTAAAACTTTATGTTGGATTTGTAGATGGTTTGAATGTATGCCCTTGCTGATTTCTGCTTATTGTTGGAGTTCCCTAGCCTTATTATCATCCTGTTCATTTTCAGCATTTTGTACTGCATCTTCTATATTCAAATCAACCGACTCTTCATTGTTCGCATGATTATCTAACACAACATGTTTGTTCTGTGTTTAACTATTCAAATGGATTGCTCAAATCCCTGATTGTAACATTTGATGCTTAATATTTTCTCAACGTTTAACTGTTTAAACTTAGTAAATGTTTTTAGATAATATTGAAAGAAAATCATGAGACAGGGGATGCATAACAAAACAGACTTAATCATGTCTGATTTCCTTCTACTTTTGGTATTTAACTTAAAAACATGGTAACATCAAATTGACGAATTACAAAATCTAAGTAGAACTAAAAGTAAAATATTCATAGACATTGTTATACCATGTGAAGTTATTATAATTATTTTCAGAATATTGGATTACTTATGCAGAATCCTAATCCTAACAAACTCATATGTAAAGATTACGCCAACTGGATTAACATCAATCATGTACCTAAATCCATGGTTGACATAGTAATCCTTCTACATATATGGTTAACATATGTTCTATGAGTGTTTAAATTGTGTAGCCTTTTAATAATCATTTGGTTGTTGTTCATCTTTGTCATGGCCGGCATGGAAAATAATCATGCATCAGTTGATAGCACTAGGACTGATTGGAGGGTTCGTGTACGTATTACTCGGATATGGCCTTCATTTTCTTGCAGTCAGCAATTCCGAGGTGTTAATCTAATTTTGCTTGATTCTGAGGTAATGTCGTTCAGTTTATAAAGTAGTTGTATATGATCAATGTTTATATAAAAGAGTTTTTTAATTAGCCAATGTTATGCAGGATTGTCATGCCTTTGCATTTGTGAATCGTGTGATTTGACATGATGTTAGCAATATCATACTTGAAGGAAATGCATATGATATTCACAACTTTATAGTAATGGAGCCTACAGGACTTTTGAGACCTGTATCTTCTGATAAGATTATTGTTTTCGCACATGATACCATTGTCCATCCTGTTCCTTTTGAAATATATACCATTCCAAGGCACAAGTTTGAGCTTAAGACTATTCCTAAGATTTCTGAACTTGCAATGTCACTTTCTGAACATGAGGTCCCTGTACATGCTATAGGTATTTCTGTATCTTATCACATAATTGTTTTTATTTAAAATGATCCTTTACAAATTCTAATTAGATGACATTGCATAGATATTGTTGGCATGGCTCAAAACATTAAACCAGTAAAGCAAGTTTATACACGGTTTGGTGAGAAAAAGTTTCTTCGTTTTGAGTTATTTGATGGCAGGTAAGACCATGCTTTCCCAATAAATGTAGTTTCGATCAGTGTTTTCCAATGCCAATATGATTGTCTATCTTTGTTTCCATATCAGCAACGTGGTTCAGATTTGTGCTTGGGATCAATTTACTGATGATGTAGCAACGACGCTAGAAGGAAATGTTGTGTATCCTCCAATAGTGATCTTGACAACAATGAAGCCATTAATCCATAATGGTTCCATTTACTGTCAATCTACATATCTTTACTAGAAACTATAATTGTTTTTCATGGTAAAAACTAACTCTTATTGGTAAATTGCTTCTAATAGGTTCACTGCAGATAAGAAGTTCATCATGTTCATAGATTTATTTCAATATTAATCATCCGGTTGTTGAGGTGTTGAGGCAAATGTATAAACACTTTTTGGGTAATGTAAATTTTTAGTACTGGGAGAGATATAAACATGATTGACTTGTATAAACTCTAATAAACATGTTGTGTACTATTGTGTCTACATCATACTTGGTGGAGCAGTCTAAATAAACTACTTTTGGCGTGAAGTCTTCCCTACACATTTGCAATCAATTTATTCATAATAAGGTTTAACCAGATTGTGTTCTGGAATGTCTGCTATTTTGCATTACATTTGAGTTTTTGTCATCTTAAAGATGATTGTTTTGAGATTTTAGTATTCAACCAAATTTTCTCTTATGAATTGGAATAAATTTTAATGTAGACTCATATGAATGTTTTACTCATCTAATCATTTGTTATATGTCATTGCCGAAATCAATGTTTACTTATGACATGTGAATATAATTTTAGATGTTGATATTATAAATGGGAATAACATACAAAATAAATGATACTCTTTTCCATGTAGATTGGAAGACAATGTTGCAATTTGAATATAGATAATAACAATGTTCACTTTGATCCAATAATCTTACAAACACTTTCTGCAGAATAATATTGTCACTAATTTATAGTAACGTTGATTAAACATTAACATACTAACATTCTTCTAATAATACACTGGAATATAAATCATATATTATGACCATAATCATCCACTAATATGCGAATTCTACCAATTGCTTCAATCAACTGACCAGCCTGGCCATTCAAATTAGCAAGATGCTCCTTCCACCCATCGCCAAACTTTTGAAAGCCATTCACCATCTCTGCAGCGTTTAGTTTCAAGGTTGTCTCATGACCACGTAGGGAGGTGGACGTATCACCTAGGAATCTGAGTGGATTTCCCATATAAGATGGTGGAATTTCGTCACTGCTTTGGGATAATTCTCCACGTGTTTTCCTTGATCCATTCTGCAAAATATCTTCTATATTGCTGTAAAGGATAGAGATAAAATTATGAAGCAAACGTCCATAAATTGGTAAGACATGAAAAGAAACAGACATATAAATAATACTTTAACTATTCCTGGAGGCCAACCGAACGAGCAAACAAATCAGATTGCCTGCTTTCCATGGATGCATACAACTCTGAGAAGAAAACATTTGCATCTTCCAGATTAGTGTTGAAATCTGCGCAAGTGACAACCAATTGGTTCAACTCCTCCATTGCCATATTTTTAATCCCTGACCATCATTTCCTCTTTGCACTGCGTGAAGTCATTTTTCACGTTATATAAGAGATGGTGTTTGTGTTAATGTGATTGTATGTATGAGGTCATGTACCTTTCCCTTATATAAGCATCAAACTTTGATAACTTCCTGTTCTATAATGTTCAGTTAAATAACTGCAAGTCAGTTACCTAAAACTTTGGTAACTGCAAGTCTCCATAACTCTCATCATAAACAGTTCTCTGTGAGTGAGTCTTTGAAAACTAACATACAATTCCCAATTCATCATTAAAATACTCACAAATGTAAAAATTTATGACCAAATGTAAACAGGTTCAAATATGAAACACAAAAAGACTTTTATGACGAAAAGTACTATGACACAAACGCATAAACCGTTCTTATGTTTTTGGTATCATACAGAGAAAATAGTAAGTACTTATGATTTTATATCGAAACTATCATCAATCTCAATTACTTCTTCAGAACATGAAGGAAATATGAAATCTTCAAAGCCGTATGTTCCACAACAATGACGAAGGTGATTTACGCATGACGTATCATAAACAGAAATCTGGAAGTTTGAATTACCGCAATATTTAAAAAACATAATATAACCCTCACGTACAACATACTTTCGTAAAAACTAATTCATCCCATAAATCTTCTTCTCCGTAAAACAGAATTAAAATTTTGCACTCATCCCACCACCGAGAAAAATCTTTAAGTTATTGGCAAGTTTTGTACCATGAAGACAGTAAAACACATGTGGTACTTCCTGCATAGTAAGATTATCAATTACTGCAATAACTCATTTTAGTGATTGACTCCTTATAAAACAAGAACAAAGTACAAACATACCAGTTCCCCGAACTGTAACCTATGATCGGTAATAACCTTGAAAAATTTGGCATAATGCTGAACATCATCTGCCTCACCTGTTAAAATGCAACATGGGAAACAATTTCAAAATCTCAGGTTTTTAAATAGAAGATGTTAATGACAAGATACCTCCATAAGTTCCATATTTTGGAATGACGGATTCATCAAAAACACATATTTTAAACTTCAGTGCTTCATCAGTATGGTAGAGAGCAATGGTATCACCAATTTTAATTTGTGTATCTCGAATGAACCAATTCCACTCATTAGTAAAAAGGACCGCGCCAGTAACCCATTTTACATGTATAGGCCATTCTTGATCCTCAAAACAAAATATAATGACTGGAGACTTTTCACATAACCCCAATTTGTCGCAAGTATCTGAATTGATAACCTAGAAGGAACAAAACTATTAGAGACAACACATTAAAAAAATGACAATGTTTTAAAATAAATTTTGAAATATGAACGTCTATTTGTTACCTTTGTGAATGATGTGCCCAACAAATGTTTGCCTTCAATAAGTATGTGTTGAACAGTGCAGAAATTAGTTGTAGCATTACAACAAAAAGTGGTACTCAGTCTTTCTAGCTCGGTATCAGTCCAGGTCAAGTCAGAATCCCATGCCACTTCTGTATATTTCATTTTCACCGCATACGGATTATATACTTGAAATTTGAACTGCGCTCCTCCTTCATATTCCAGTAGAACCATATGGTAGGGCTTCATTAAGTAGAAATTCATCATATCAGACAGATTTTCGATGCTCTTAGAGTTTCTCGGATATTTTCCCGTCCAAACAATATTCAAGGGTCCTAACAACTTAACCTCACCAGGGAGGTGACTCCCATAGTTTACATAAAATGGCAATGCCAGAAATTGCATAATTTGAACAAAGTAAGCAAAACAGATACTCTAATATATAACAATTACAATTATCACATAATGAGCAATTGAACTTTAACAAAGTACAAAGCTACATTCTAATACATACCAATTCTCCCTTCTGTAAAAATCACCCATATTTGTACAAACAAAACATATCTGAACTTCTTTTATATCCATTCTACATCAATTTACATTAAACGATCAATCGAACATCAAATTGTTATTCTAACAATGAGAATACGTAAAACATAATTGAACAACTTACTTCTTTCGGAATGAGTACCCCCGATGAAATGGTATGGATTAGTTATTGTACTGAATGCAACACTTCAAGCTCTAAGCATAAATTACTTGAATCAGCTTCAAATTGAAAGAGAGAGTGTGTGAATTGTGAATTTTAAGTGAGTTTTTTCTGTTTCAAATTGAGAGTGTATGAGTTGTAATTGAGCTATGCTGATTTGCTTTTTCTTTTTGTTTTTGGAATATATTTTATTCAACTATTTTGTCCATCCTAAAAACCTAATTTTAAATGTTAAATTCATATTTTACTTTTCCTTATAAATTGAATGGAAATATAAATGCTCTATTAACGTATTTTAATTAAAATCAAAAAATTCTATAATTATGCTTTATATCAATACAATACATAAGTTTAGAAAATCTTTAATAACTTGCCGATGTACATACTTTTTTAGATGCAGAATATGTGATGTCATCTAAGAATGAATGTGAGTGTTGTATTGTATGTATATCTTTTTTTTCATTAAATTAAATCACATTATTTAATTTTGGTATTGTCTAAACTATTCATGGAAATATTATTTGACAGAGTTTTACCTAAACTCGACACCATTATATTTCAGTGAAAAATAAACTATTCAAATGGTAAAAATATTCATTTGGTGCGAATCGTAAAAATTAATAAAAAAAAAATGTTAGCATGCGTAGCTGAATCATCAAACTGGAAAGGTCATTTTACGTTCCCAGTTACTAATATACAATAAAGACAATTAACCAACAAAATTCATTTTGCACATAATTTATAATTACAATACTGAATTATACTTTATTCACTTAATCACGTCGCGAAAATCCCAGTCGCTACAGTATGGATTGCTCAAATGCATAATTGTAACAATTGATATAAAATATTCTATCAACTCAAACTCAATCCCCAAGTTTTAAATATAATTCATTTCATCTATAAATGTTAAATCATTATATGTTTACTTAATAGTTATTTGATTTTATGATATGAAGAACATGCATGGATGAATGAAATCAGATTCGAACAATTACTTAATCACTCATCACTAATATTCAACAAAATTAAAGATATACACAGAGGTATCATATGTGATACCATATGTGGAAAACAAAATCAATGATGTAAGGGTGCATATAGAGGAGGAAGTAACAAAATGGACCCGGTGAATTACAATAATACCTCCGTTTTTTATTCAAGTGATAGTTACTCTGTAGTTGTAGTAAAAATAAAAACTAAAATTTTTTGGTGCCTGATAAAAGAATAGGAGATGTGTCAATTGTATTTTAGTTTGGCCACAATTTGGTATCTATACATTTTTTTCATAAAATTAAACCACATTAAGTAATTCATATTATTTATCTAATTTGAAAATTTTATTTTTCTCTTATATATTAGCAACAACAAAATTTAACTAACATCATATCGCAACTATTCGTGACAATATTGTTTGAGATACTTTTATCTAAACTCAACAGCATGATTTCCGGCTAAAAATAAAATATTCAAATTATAAAAAGAAATAGTAAAATAATTTATTTGGTGCTAATCGTAAAAAATAATAAAAATAATTTTTTGTCTAGCACGCGTAGCGCGCGGGTAAAGGTCCCTAGTTTTTTAAAGAGTTAATTGCAATTTGCAACACCCTCCTTTAATTTAAAATCAAAACAGTATACCTATTTTGCAAAACACAGTTTGCAACCCTTAATTTTCAATATCAATTATAACATGCATCCTTTTGCGGTTATAAAACTGAAATTGAGATATCAATATTAATAACTAAAATTTCAAATCAATTAAAATATTTATTTTATTACATTTTTTACATGAAAAAGTTATAGTTATTTTCTATTAATAGTACTCTAAATTAATCATAATCCTAAATACTTAAAATATATTTATCAAGCAAAATATATGTTTATCTATATAATCATTAAGTTTCTAAATATATCTATATTTTAAAATTTTAAAAATTATATTGAGTAATAAAATAATTGATATTAATATTATTTTTATAATTTAAAATTCTAAATTTAGTTTAATTAAAAAAAATAAAATTATTATTAAAATATTTTGCTAAATTTCAATTTTACCCTCCAGAATATAAATATTTTTAACAAAATAGTTAAAGGGATGCATATTTGATATATAAAGTTAGGAGTTGCAAACTATATTTTTGAAAGTAAATATATAATTTTATTATTTAATAAAAGGTAGGGATTACAAAATTTAATTATCTCTTTTTTAAAACTGATGCCACTTATCAGGAAATGCTAACAGTGATATTTTTGTGACCGGAGATTGTACAAATTTAGCCTGCTTATATGCATAATTTAGTAAGCTTGAACGTTGTTTCCAATAATTAAAACATCAAACATAGTCATTTTTTATTAAAATAGTTGGTCTGTACATGTCTAGCTCTAGATACATTTGCAACGAGCGACTCATTTGAAACATTGGGATCCAATGAGTCATGTGTTTGATGATTAAACCCAAAATCAAAAGGCTAATACCGGGCAAAGACAAAGCTTTGAAATCTTAATAACATACTGCCTTGAAACAAAGAAGGAATAACCAGAAAGTTTCCAGGATAAGAACTGTACCAGAATAATGGTGTTTCAGTAATTGAGAGTGTTTTACAGCCAGCCAGCTATTACCTCGGACAACACCTTTAAAGTGTTGTTATACATGCATAACTTATGATCTAATCTTTCTGCAAGATTTGAATTTACTGAATTGATTCCTCAGTGGCCAGTTTCAGTCTCAAACCCAGAGTTTAACTTATCCCAACTTTGTAATCTTCCTAGAGACAAACACATGCTGTTTGGTGGTAATATATTCCCTAATCATGGGCGTAATTTTGATAAATAATGTGCAACTCAATCGCAATCGCAGAAGTTGAGCCATCAAACTGCTAATTAAACGTGGGAGTTAAAAATTCTAAAAAGAACAATGTTAGTTGAAAATGCTTAATAAACTGTAACAACAATGTTGTCATAGGTCTTGCATTTTTCTAGTATATAGCCTTGGTATCCTAATCCAAAATTTAAGAACTCCTGCAAATCTCCCAAGTAGGAGAACTCCTACCGCCAACCATGAAATTATCAGCATGGCTGAAACCTCTCGTTCCCTTTCTCATGCCCCTTTGTCTTAAATTTCCGCCACATTAGATTTTGCTAGCTGCTTTCTACTATCGCAAAATTTCAATATCCCTTTGTCAATGTTTTGTTTCATGCAACTTTCTCAGAAAATTACACATACTTTAAATTAAATTTGTTGTAAATGATTAACACAGCATTAATCAAAAGATATATTGAGCCGCTGTTTGCAATCCACATTCTCCGTGCTTTATTTATTTTAGGAGGCTGGGTAACGGTTTGCCTTGAACGAGTTATGTAACAAACGACTTCTAAGCAGTTGGATCAATCATGCTAAGTGATTTTCATAAAACATTGTGCAACCCCATCGCAATCGCGCAAGTGGACCATATCCTACTGCTAATTAAACGTGGGAGTGAAAAATTCTGAAAACAACAATGAGTTAGAAATGCCAAGAGTCAAACTATAACAACAATGTTGTCATTAGTGTTGCATGTATCTAGTATATAGCCTAGGTTTCCTAAATAATAGTTAACAAATCCTGGAAATTTCTCAAGTAGCAGAACTCCTACCGCCAAATATGAAGTTGTCAGCATGCTTGCAATCTTTAATTATATTTTTTATACCCTTTATCTTAACAATCTTTGTTTTTAAACGATTTTTTGGCACAAAAGCTAGTAACAAAAACCTCCCACCCTCTCCGCTGAAGCTTCCTGTCATTGGTCATATGCATAAATTGGGAAGCTTACCACACCGTTCACTCCTCAGCTTGTCTAAAAAATATGGACCACTGATGCTACTTCACCTTGGAAGCATTCCGACTCTAATTGTTTCGTCTGCTGTGGCAGCTGAAGAGATCATGAAAACTCATGATGTCAAGTTTGCGGACAGGGTTGCAACATATGCTAATGAGAAGCTACTTTATTGTTATAAGGATGTGGGTATGGCGCCTTATGGCGAGTATTGGAGAAAAATGAAAAGCTTTTGTGTTGTCCAGCTTTTGAATAACAAAAGGGTTCAAGATATGGGAACAATAAGAGAGGAAGAAACTGCTCTTCTAGTCAAAAATATTGTTGAATCTAATTCTTCAGTTGTAGACTTGAGCGAACTGTTAGTAACACTCACCAATAATGTTGTTTCTACAGCAGCTTTTAGGGAAAAAATCGATGAAGGGGGGAATGGGAGGAAGTTATGTATGCTAATGAAGGAGACACAGGAATTACTTGGCCGATTTGATGTTGGAACCTTTATTCCATGGCTTGCGTGGATCAATACTGTTTCAGGTTTCAATGCCAAAGTAATAAAAGTTGCAAAAGAGAACGATGAATTTTTTGAACGGATAGTGGAAGAACACATGAATGCTTTATCAAGAAAGGAGAAATGCAGTGAGAAAGTTAAAGAAAGAGAGGATTTTCTCGATGTTTTGCTTGGAATAGAAGAGGATACCGTCGGTGGCTTTCGCCTTGAGAGAGATAACATCAAAGCTCTAATCCTGGTAAATTCTTTAATAATTTCATGTCTGTCAATAGAATACAATTCAGAAATGTTGATACTTCATTCTTATGGCACAAAGTTCCTTCCAAGAACAAGGTGTATAAATGTAATGGTTTACTATACGAACTTGACAAGCATCTTTTCCAAATTTTAGTATCCCATAACTATAATTTTTGATAAGTCACCATCATTGTAAAACAGGATATTATTGCTGGTGGAACCGATACTACCTCCACAACTCTAGAATGGACGATGACGGAACTTCTTAGGCACCCTGAAGCCATGAAGGAAGTGCAAAATGAGGTAAGGAATATTTGCAGAGGAAAATCTAACATAACTTATCCAGATGACTTGGAAAACATGGACTACTTGAAAGCAGTGATTAAAGAAACATTGCGGTTGCATCCACCACTTCCATTATTAATCCCTCGAGTTGCAAGACAGGATGTTAAAGTTATGGGTTACGATATTGCATCTGGAACTATGGTCATCATCAATGCTTGGGGGATCGGAAGGGACCCTACTTCATGGGATGAACCAGATGAGTACAGGCCAGAAAGGTTCTTAAATTCGACAATAGATTACAAAGGTCATGACTTCCAGTTGATTCCATTTGGTGCTGGAAGGAGGGGTTGTCCAGGAATAAATTTCGCCATGTCAACTTATGAGTATGTGCTGGCAAATCTTCTGCACAAGTTTGATTGGGAACTCCCTAATGGAATGAAGTGTGATGAGCTTAATATGGATGAGGGCACTGGTCTTACTTGTCATAGAAAGGTCCCTCTACTTGTTATTGCAACTCCAGTTTCAAGTTAAGTAGACTGTCTTTTATTCTTCTATCATGTGCTGCTTGGATGATATCATTATGAGAGATTGTAGAAGTATGTACGGATCCTTTCTGCTGCAGGTCCATTTAATAATTTTAAATACACAAGCTCACAAGAATTGAAGATTTAAATAACTTCTAAATGTACTTAGACCTAGTATAATTATATAGTTCAGCCTTCAGATTTCTAGTTGTTGAGGATAATTAACATAAACATAGATGCAAGCAACACGTGCCTATAATCTGAAGGATTAAAACCAAAAAATAAAAAAAACAATAGTCTTAAGCATGTCAACTATCAAAATATACAAGTCCTAGGTTGGACATTCAGACAGTACTGATGTGTGTGTTCTTGCAGTTAGATTGGCAATTACTATGTTTAAATTTGCAATTACTATGTTTAGAATTGAACGGCTTTAAAGAAACAGAAAACAAACTGATACCTTCAGTAAAAAGCCTGATAGACGAGACTGATTAAAAAACTCATAAATCAAATTTGAAGTAAGACGTTCATTCCTCAGCTTTTAGTGAATTGAGGGAAGTATGATTGTTGATCTCAGCTGGATCCTCTTGTGGATGACGAAAAGGCTTAGGAGGCATTACCAATTCTTCAAGTTCTCCTTCTAGCATTTCAATAGCTTTGTACATTGAAGGACGTTCGCTTGGCTTCATTTGTATACACCATAATGCTACGATTATCATCTTCTTTACCAACTTTCTTTCTTCCTCATTAACATCTTCCATCTCAAGCTCTTTTCCATCACTGAATTGGTCATAAACCCATGACGGGAAGTGAATTTGGCTAACGTGATCCAGAAATGGATTCAAAATTTTCCTTTGAGCGGCCATGTCCATCAGTAACATTCCAAAACTATAAACATCTGCTTTGTATGAAATTCCACCAATATTTTTGTAGAACATCTCTGGAGCCATGTAACCCATTGTTCCTCTTGCATTAAGAGTTACGGTGCTATCATTTGTGGCATATGATTTTGCAAGCCCAAAATCAGAAATGATTGGATTGAAATTCTTGTCAAGAAGAATGTTGTGAGGTTTGATGTCAAAATGCAAGATTTGGATGTCACAACCTCGATGTAGGTAGTCAATTCCACTTGCCACCTTGCAGGAAATTTCGTACATCCTTTTCCAACTCAGGGAAACAATTTCTTCATCTGTTTCTTCTTTACGAAAAACGTATTTCTCTAAAGATCCATTAGGCATGAACTCATATATTAGAGCACGTTTTGGACCTTCAAAACAAAAGCCAACGAGTTCCACTACATTGACATGATGAATCCTTCCACTTGTAGCAACTTCATTAATAAATTCTTTCCCAGTAGCCTTAGACCTGCCCAGTATCTTTACTGCTACAAGAAGACCGCTACGAAGTTTTCCTTTATATACAATGCCAAAACCTCCTTCACCCAGCTTATCTCCAAAATTATTGGTGATCTCCTTAATGTCTGAGTACGCATACCTTATAGGCGTCAAGTTATTTTGAGCTTGAAGAAAATCCTCAATGGTGTCGTACATTGATAAATGCCTTCTCCTAGCTCTATAAGCCAAGAAAGCAAGCAAAAATGGTAACCCCAAAGAAAATCTCGCAGCAAGAAATAATCCTGCAAGTTTACCGAAATTTTCAAAAGAATGGAAACTTGTAATTCAAAGATAAGTTAGCAATACACTACAAAGTTGATCATGTAATGCCTTGAAAAACATTCATATATCACTATCCTAGATAAATAAAGTACTAAAAAAATTTAATATATACATTATCCGGACGCCAATATTGAATATATACATTATCTCATTATAGCACATTATGAGATTTTAGGATAGCTTGTAGCTTAACAGCGGTCCCCGAAGAAGAAGTTAACCGTTCTCAAAATGACAAGTAAAATGGCCAGAGCCATTTGCCTAAGGAATTTGGGGTTGAAGTTATGGATAGCTCAACCTGTGTGGCAAATATATAGGTGTCATGTTAGAGCTCTGCGAGACAAGACACCTCAAAAAGCAGAGAGTGAAAGAATTTCTGGAATAACTTATGTTAAAGGCTTTGGGAGCGTTGTTCATATTCCTGTCTGATGAAAAGAATCAACTTTGACAACAAGATCGAGTGAAAAGTACAGTTTTATCCGTTATGACTTAAGAATCAATAACCAATGGCTACAAGCTATACAACCTAATTACCCATAAGATTCTCCTAAGTTGTTTTGCAGAGAGTGGTGAAAAAGACTTTTGGGATTGAGACATACAAAAGCAAATTAATTGTGTCATAAATTGAGCCTACTGAGATTTGTGTTGATAAGCAAATTAGAAATTTTGCAAAGCAAACAAAACATTTCTCTCATGGAAGAAGCAAGCAAATTGGCAGAAAAGAAGGTTGAGTATCTGAAGTCTCAACTCTGAGGACCAAGCACCATTTTGTAATCAAACCAAAAACATAACTTGATTATTCCAACATCTGGAAGGTATATTGTCTGTGATCGTGGATTCTTATGGAAACATGTATAACAGACACCATGTACGTGTAACTCCTATAACATTGACTTGTAAAAGAAAAACAAGAATTGAAAGAAGTATCTTACCAATGATTTTTTTGGTGTAGTTGCCTGTAATTAGGCAAAAACAGAGAAACAAAGTCAACAAATAAACTGACATACTACAAGTTAAATTAAGCAAAAACTGTAATACTCACTTTTTAGTATCTGAATTGTAACGCGTAAGTTATGGGGCATGCCTACATGGTTCATCCAAATCTCCATTAGTAATAATGGAAATTAATTATTCAAAAAATCATGTAGTCCTGATTTAGCTTGCATGAAGTATACCCAGAACCCTAATTTAGGCCAGTACCCGGAAGGGGAAAAAAAAGGTCACAGTACTAATGATAAAGATCAGTGGAATAATGTAATTGATAGGAAAAAAGTTATACACTTACACAAAAGTGTAATATGGTATGAGCTTCCCTCAGGGAGGTCACAGGGCACACTAAAGCTTACGCAAACCCAAAGATGATGATCCAGGGAATATGTATTGCATCCGTCATGGCACTTCAAGCAGTAGAAGTAACTCCAAGGGATATCAAAACCATAAACCAACGCATCGTGAATTTCAGTAAAATTAGAGAAGACTTTACTGACTATACTGAAAGGCGACTGCCGTGAGACCCAAGCTACCTTGCTAATCCTGCAATTGTCCTCCATTTCTGATATATCAACATATCCAACCACTATATATGCATACGAATAAACATAATTTTTTCCCAAAACTGAAGAAGAGAAAGAAGAATTTGGTGAAGTAATATTGATGTATCGGGTAGAAATTACAGGAGAGGGACACTCCATCATCGTAATAGGCTGATTAGCTTTCCTTAAGTTTTCATCATAGCCTTGTTCTAATGCCATAAAGTCATCCTCTTTGATAGAAGAGTTATTATTTGGAAGGCCTGGATCAACAATCCTAACCAAAAGATTATCATAATCGATACTCTTAACATAAAAGATCTTATCCTGAAGTAAATATAAGATGGTACGGTTATTGAGGCAAGACAGCTCCAGAGTGAAGAAAGACGAATCACATTTCTGATCATCACCTTTCAGTCTAAAAGGACAGCTTATGTTTTGAATATTACCACAATAAGAAGAAGAGATAGCTTTGCAAACGGATGAGCTTAAAAATAACAATAATGTATAGATGACTATGAAAACTGAAGATAGTTTCCTGGAGGGTGGAATGAGAGAAGTCAAGCTCCCCCTCATATTCTTCTCTCAAGTAATAATCAGACGGCTACAGAGCAAACTATATCATAGTTCTTTCTTGTTTTTGAAGAAGCAACAGTACAAAGCTCATTCCATAGTGAGGAAACGATTGCCTACTGCTGAACAAACCTATACTTAATCATTCACAGTTTAAGACCTCTGGGTAAATGTTTTCGGGTTTTTGTGATGGTCTGTATCAAAAACTGAGACGCAAGCATCCACAACATGTATTTTTACGGAGATAGATAGCCTCCTCTCTAGTTCATTGAATTTGTCAAACTTCTTGTCTAAGTTGATTTCTTCAAATTATATATCATGGACGTGCTGTTTTAAAATTACAAGGTGGACGACTCATTACCGTAGCTTAGTCAACAGATTCTTCATTCATGTCCAGAACTTCGTAGTCATTCACGACTTTGCTCAAAGGAAAATTCAAACCTTTAATTATAAAAATAAGAAAAAATAAAAAGTCAGGCCATGTTAGTTAGCGGATGGTTACCCCAACTTATTACACATTATAGAATTACTACTTTGTTGTATATGCTTTGATCAAAATACAATTACCAATTGTCACACCTTCATATTTTAAACAGGCTAATCCATGGGTTCCCAATTAGTTCATCTATTCTTGGTGATACTAGTATTGGCCATAACCAGAGTGGTAGCAGAAAAAGCAAAAGTTGAAGGCGACGAGTGCAGGACAAAGAGATGCTCCCGTCATGGCCCTGGAATTCGGTTTCCATTTTATCTCAGAGACAGGCAGCCTGAGCATTGTGGCCTCCCTGGTTTCCAAGTTTCTTGTGATGCAGGAGAAACACTTCTGAAATTGCAATACCTAGCAAACACATCCCTCCAAGGAATCCAGCTCTTCCTTTCTACAGGGCAAACCCTTCATTCAATTAACTACAAATCTCAAAAGATAAAACTTGGTATGTACTCTGGGCTGAATATTAACAACGTGACACTTGTTTCCACGACAACTTCATGGCCGTCTGCAATAGTTCCTCCTCCCTTTGGAGGAGCAAGATCTTCTACCAGTATCAATACTACATTTGCCAGTTGTTTGTCAAGAGTTGCAGGTCAGCAGGACCTTCTTCTCACTTCCCTTAGTGGACAAGCTTTCCGGGTCTACTATTTTGACAGCCTGGTAGGCTTTGATCAACCATCTATAACATCATGTACCAAGGTTTTTAATTCTTCTTTCCCATTTTATATTTTGGAAGGATGGGATGCAACCCTCAATTGGTCAACTCCGAATTGTGGGAAATGTGAAGCCAAGGGGGGGGTACTGTAAACTGATGGAGAATGGTACTAGTAGTAATGTCCGGGTAGCTGATTACAGTACTGTATGTTTATCTAGAGGTATGTACATACATCTTAAATATATTTGTATTCAGTACATCAAGATGCATGATACAAACTTGTTCCGATCCTGATATTGTTAGAATATTAATATAAGATCCTGGTAAGGGCCTTTCTCCAAGGTTTTAGAGAAATACCCTTAGCAGGATCTTATATTAATATTCTAACAGATAATTTTATCTGCTTTTGAGGGATGAGGATTTAGCCAATGTAAATAACATTATGCTACTCTAATATTTTACAGGTCATACTTCAATCAAGCCAATTGCAGGCATAATTCCAGGTGCCAGTATTATTGTGCTTGTCCTTGTAGCATTACTGTATTATATAATTAGATCATATAGACAAAAGAAATATGACGCACTGAAAATTGAAATGTTCCTGAGGGATTACAAAGCCATGAAACCAACAAGATACTCCTATGCTGACATCAAGAAGATCACTAGTCAGTTTAGTGATAAATTAGGACAGGGAGGTTTTGGTTCAGTCTACAAAGGTCAGATCACCAAGGACGTCATTGTTGCAGTTAAGATACTTAATAGCGATCCAAAAGCTAATGGAGAAGATTTTATTAATGAAGTAGGCACTATAGGGCGAATCTATCATGTTAATGGGGTTCGCTTGGTAGGGTATTGCGCTGATGGCTGCAATCGAGCTCTTGTTTACGAGTTCCAACCTAATAATTCTTTAGAAAAGTTCACATACTCTGGTCAAAATCACAAGAAAAATTTTCTTGGTTGGGAGAAGCTGCAAGAAATTGCTGTAGGCATAGCTAAAGGAATTGAATATCTTCACCAAGGATGCGCGCAGCAGATCCTGCATTTCGATATCAAACCTCATAATATCTTGTTGGACCAAAATTTCACTCCCAAAATTTCTGATTTTGGTTTAGCCAAGTTGTGTTCCAAGGACCAGAGCATTGTGTCAATGACTATGGCTAGAGGAACCATTGGCTATATTGCACCAGAAATATTTTCCAGGAATTTTGGAAAGGCATCATCCAAATCAGATGTTTATAGCTTTGGAATGTTGTTACTTGAAATGGTGGGAGCAAGGAACAATAACACAGTGGAAAATAGCACTGAGACATACTTTCCTGAATGGATATATCATCGTTTGGAGGAAGGTGGAGAAGTGGCAATCGAAATAGAAAAACAAGAAGATTCGAACATTGCAAAAAAGCTAACAATTGTGGGACTATGGTGCATAGGGTGGCATCCAGTTGACAGACCTTCAATCAAGCATGTGACACATATGCTAGAAAGACCAGAATGTCCTGCAATGCCACCTAATCCTTTCGGACCGTCAAACGTATGGTCACTCAAAAGTGATCTAGAAGTAATCTCTGAATCTGAGTGAAGAAATGTGTGTAGACGTTTGCTAGCTCAGGCAAGAGCATTTTCACGTGAAAATAATTGTTCTGCAGTCTGCACACTGCACTTCTTGTATTGATTGTTCTATACTTCATGACATTTGCAGAACAAAAAGAAAATTTGTTCTGCTGTTGTTTTTTCTGGTTTGTTAAATATTTTAACCAGGAAATTAAAAAACTAAGGGGTGGTGTCGCAGTTGTCTAGCGCGTAGGTCTCATAGCATATGAGTAATCCTGAGGTTGAGAGTTCAAGCCTTCAAACCTCTCTCACCCAATTCTTTTTTTATTAACTCATCCAGACCTGGCAACGTTTCATGTACAAAACCTTAAACCCGGATTTGCGTGTACCAATTTGTTAACACTAATTCGGAACTAATATATTCGTGTTTACTCGTTTTAGTACACTAAAAGTACACGAATTATATACGAAAAATATTAATTGTTAAAAAATGCCATAAATAATTAACTCATCCAGACCTGACAACGTTTCCTTAAACCCGGATTTGCGTGTACCAATTTGTTAACACTAATTCGGAACTAATATATTCGTGTTTACTCGTTTTAGTACACTAAAAGTACACGAATTATATATGAAAAATATTAATTGTTAAAAAATGCCATAAATAATTAAATGTTGAAGCGCTCACTCACCTAGTCAACGAATAATAAAATATATTTTAATGTTTACAATTATATATATTTATTTAGAATAGGTAAAATTCACATTTGATATTTATTATATATATGTATATTATATATTTTTAAAAATTTAATTATTTATTTATTTCGTATACTTCCGTTCCGTGTCGTGTACCTATATTGAAAACTCAAACCCGATACCAATTATATTCGTGTACTTTCGTGTTCGTGTACCAAATTTTCAAGCCCAAATACTAATTATTCGTGTCGTTTCGTACCGTGTTCACGTGTCGTATACTAGTATTGTCAGGTCTACTTATCCTAGGAAAATTTACTTATACAGTACTTTTTTTTTAATATCAGTCTGAATAATAATATGTAAAATGTAATGTTTTTGTTTATTTTTGTTTCTTGAAAATTAACAATTATAATTGTTTTATTCAAAGGAAATAATTATAGAAATTTATCAGAAGTGTAATATTTCTGTAGTTTTCTTCAAAAAGTGGAATATGAAACATTATTATTTTTATTTTAAACATTATAAATGAATACGGAGAAAACAAGGATTTTGAGTCACAGTCATAAGTTACCTAGTAATCATAAAAGGTGTAGACAATCTCTATGCTTTTTTGCAACAATGAGATCGCCTGTTTGTAATCAACCTCTCCAGCCATAGAAGGCATGACAGCAATGAGCAAGATCATTTTACAAGTTTTCGTATTCTGAGAGAGATTGTGTCTGTGTGTGTTTTGGAACTTTGAAGGTGGGGGTAGAGATGGGCGGGGTGACATCGTCTATGGCAGCTAAGCTTGCATTTTTCCCACCTGATCCTCCATCATATAAACTCATTACAGATGAGTTCAGTGGATTATTGTTAATGGAGCCTTTTCAGCATCGTGAAAATGTCCATGTTCTCAAGCTCCCTACTCGTCGAGGCCATGAAATTGTGGCAATGTATGTAAGGTACCCTATGGCTAGTTCAACACTGCTGTATTCACATGGAAATGCGGCTGATATTGGGCTCATGTATGAGCTCTTTGTTGAGTTGAGCATTCACTTGCACGTCAATCTCATAGGGTAATCCTTCTCATCTTTCTTCACTTATCTATCTGTCTACGAAAGAAAGGTGTCATATTCATTAAAGAGATACAGAGATTCTATAGTGGATGAGTATTATTGCCAGACCGTATCTCTTATCCAACCAACACCATATGACATATGCCGACTTGATAAACTCCTAGCATAAGGTTATAGAATTACACCCGAATTTCACAATAAAACTGAGAGGATGTTCTGGCAATGCCAGTTCTTCATAGGATTGCTTGCCTTGAACTACTATCGAGTACCCTTATAACCATCAATTGTGGAGAATGTTTTAACCATGCTGAAAATTATGTAGGTATGACTATTGTGGATATGGGCAGTCAACTGGGAAGGTGATTCATAACTCATTACTATTATTAACAAGACATGTTACAATTACCCAAGATAAGACCACTATAGAATGTTAACATGTAATTCTATTGCAGCCAAGTGAACAAAATACTTATGCAGATATTGAAGCTGTTTATAAGTGTCTTAAAGAGAGGTATGGTGCTAAGCAAGAAGACATAATCCTCTACGGGCAATCTCTTGGGAGTGGGCCTACTTTGGATCTTGCTGCTCGTTTACCTCGTCTAAGAGGAGTCGTTCTGCATAGTGCTCTACTGTCAGGATTGCGAGTAATGTACCCCGTGAAACGAACATACTGGTTTGACATCTATAAGGTGATTTTTTTGGGGAAAGGCCTATTATATTTGGATCATACTTATATTATGTCTGAACGTCATCTCTAATTTTTCTGCAGAATATTGACAAAATACCCTTGGTGAAATGTGTTGTTCTAGTCATTCATGTAAGCACATATTCTATTATCTTGCATCTCACACTTGTATTATGAATTTCAACATTCTATCTATTTGTTTTTGAAAATAGATACCCTATGCACAGATCCAATTGATGATGTTCTCTTGTGCCCAGGCTGAGCATCTCTTTTTTATTTATCTCGCTTTTGGGATGTGGGGTTTGAGGCTTGGTTTTTTCTCCTCCTATATGCTTTGCGGATGATCATCACTGCATGTTTTCCCAAAAATTCAACAAAAATAATTTTTCTCTACATAGAGTAGCTGTACGAATAACTCCTATTAATCTAATCCGAGAGAGCAAACCACGATTTTAAATGTTTGAATCTAGAAAAAATTTGGTTGTGCAGGCGGGAGAGGATGTTAGGTATAGTTCTAACTTCTAACAGCGTTCTAGTGCTTCCTTTATCTGTTCTCATATCTTTAATTTTATGCACTTAAATGCAGGGTACTTCAGACGAAGTTGTCGATTGCTCTCAAGGTAGACAACTTTGGGCACTTTGTGAAGAGCAATATGAACCATTATGGCTCAAAGGCGGGAGTCATTGCAACCTGGAATCTTATCCAGAGTATTTCAAGCATCTAAAAAAGTTTATATCTCATGTTACGAAATCCCAGTCCAGGCAAAACAGTTCTAAAAAAAGTGTAGAGGGACCTGGATACATGAGTAGTACCGATTATGTTGAGGTTCCACGAAAGAGCACTGACGACAAGTTGAAATATTATGAAAGCAAAGTTGACAGCAATGAGAAGTTTGCTGCTAAGTTAAAAATGCCTCTTGAGCAAATGGAAAATTCCCAAAGGAATGGCAAGTACCATGACAAGTCCCAGAAAAGTATTGAAAGAGCACGTCGAACTATGGATTGGGTAAATAGGATACAAGCTGCATAATTGTTCGAATGCATTGCTTGAACAATAGATGAAAGCATTGGTGATTAGTCTATACTTCTGGGGTTTTATCTTTCCTGTTCTGATCGGTTTAGTTGCTCTTAAATGCAATGTAATGTTTGAAAAGTTTGTGCATTATTAACTTCGGTGTGACAGAACGACAACTCCTCGCTGTCTGGGCAATCCTCTTAATTTTATGGGAGATCTTGGTTACCGTATTTTATCAGTCATTTTATTTAAGCTTCTTTACTAATTAATCATATTTAAAATAACTGATTTTTAATGTTTACAACGGTATTCTACAAGGTAGATACTTAGATATCAGAATTTTGTTAGAGATCTATCCATCTCGCTATATATCAAGTGAACATTGATATAAGAGTTTAGAGGCGGTCTTCAGAAAATTAAAACGTCAAGTATTGCTTGTGATTCTACAAAATTTTACAGAAAGGGTGTTTTCTATGTGTGTACTAAACGTTGGATATTAGTACTGTTTCAAAAGTTTAATCTAGTGAAGAAGAAATTTGTTCTCCTCCTGTAATGCCACATTCATCTTTTTCGGGACAACCACCAAGCAAGAAACAGAAGAATAATTTAAAGACAGTCTTGAAAGATAAGTATCCACCGACCAAGCCAAGTGGGCAAGAGTCTCATTTATCTGCAATTTCTAAAACACACAATATTACCAAATAATGTACATGCGCCGTGTTTGTGGTTTTTGGGAATTCACGAGAACTGGCAGACAAGCTGATATTGGATGGACTGATTTAATGATAACCCGTGTATGAAACTCTTACTCGCGAGTGTTCAAGTTTATTCCAGTTTAGCGATGAACGTACATAACCTTTTAGGATTGGGAATGTATGACACGATATCAGTAGGTCTACTTTAGCTCGAATGTTTGGTTAGGAGATTGTTGAGCAGCAAGTAGTTTCAAAGGATTATGCTACACCAATGTGGCTCAGAATTACAGGGTTGCCAAAAACTGGAAAGTAAAAGGCGAGTTGGCTACTTTTTCAGAGATAATTGGTTCCACTTAGCATAACTTCCAAGACACCTGATATACAGTATCTACGGTCAAGCAGAGAGTAATATTAAAGTTCAAAAGGGCGAGAGCTCGTGTTGATGTATTATTTTGATGCAGGCATGCCTGGGGAATGGACAAGCCTTTTAATTGAAAGATTTCTATGACAAACTACAAAGTCAAGTGGTGCTATTGTGATGGGTAGTTTTGTGACTCAAATCGCTGAGAGACTAAGTGTGTTTGATCGCCATAATAAGGAATGGAGGGATGGTCGTGTGCTACTGATATTGATTACTTGTTTGGTATGAAACTTTTGTGTCACTCTAAAAAAGGTTCAAGGCCAATTTGACACAACCGTGATCCACGATAGGCAGTAGAGGAGGATCCTAAAGAATTTGGGTCAGCAAAGGACAATACCCAGGTGGAGCAGGTTGCTCGACTTCAAAGAGGCCTAGCTGAACTCAGAAACAGTCAAAGTTCAGACACTAAAAGGTCAAAAGAGGAGTATTGTCGTATTTTTTGTGTTCTGACTTCCGAGTAATTTGAAATGGTCACGGTCTAACTTAAAACTGCAACAAAAATAACTTGAAATGTAACCACTCGAATGAACCTATTTCAAGTACAAGAAAGGCACATAATGAACTTAAACAAGTATCAAATGAAATATATGCTACTGATAATCTGATATAGTATACAGAACTACTGAATTGCAGAGGCTTTCATTAATCAAACTGACATGTCCAAAATCCACCTTGTAGTACACACCTCCTCATCCGAGAACAATGTGCACTTTATTAAGCATAAAATAAAAATACAAGTTAAGCAAGCAATTATTACCATCACATTCTGGGGGTGCAGGCAAGATACACAAACACAAAAACTCAACCATAGCATCGGATCGGATCATTGCAGCCCTTTGAAGCAGACTGTTTGCAGCCCTGGCCTCCACCTTTCTCCAAGTACTGCTGGTGGTATTCCTCAGCCCTGTAAAATCTCTTGGCTGGAAGAATCTCCGTAACAATCTTCCCACCGTTCAACTCTTTCTCCTTCACTTGAAGCGACTCTCGTGCCAAACTAGCTTGCTCCTCACTATAGTAATATATCCCTGAACGATACTGCTCTCCAACATCACCACCCTATAAACATCCACAAATCATTGTTACAATTTACAAATCATTAGCTTTTGCTCTAATCGATGCACCTTTCCATAAATGCTAAAATATAGTATATAATAAAACATAAAACGCCCAAAAAATACCGTTTGGAAAATCATATAAATAACTATTAAGTTGTATAATACTAAATACATACATCTTTTTTAATTTATAAGTTACTTGTAAGATATGTAAAACGATCACATACGAAAAAAAATTATAAGTTACTTATAAGATATGTAAAACGATCACATACAAAAAAAAAATTAAAAGTTACTTATGAGATGGACACAAACGAGCAAGTATAGTGCCATTCCCCTAATCAATCATAAACCACAGTAATAAAAAGAACAAAAAAAGATTGAGAAAATGTAGTAAATATTGAAAAATTAAGACGTATAATTTTCACCTGGCGATTGAGAGAAGTAGGATCATGTCGAGACCAGAAAAGAGAGAGAAGGGCTGAGTAGTTACAAACAGCCGGGTCGAACTGGACACGAACCACTTCAACATGTTTAGTAGTTCCGGTACAAACCATTCGATAATCCGGGTTGTCAACATGGCCCTGAGAATAACCCACCTCTGTTTTCACTACACCTGCCACCCTCTGGAAAGCTAGCTCTACTCCCCAGAAGCAGCCCGCTCCGAACTGGGCAAACTCCAGACCCGGTCTCTCTGGGGTCGGATTATCCGGATCCAGTGCTGGGTTCGTTGACTTGTTATTCTCCGCTTCATTGCTAGACATTGCTTGGCGTTACAGACGGAGTTTATGTGTTTGACTGTACTGAGATCAAGGTAAAGTTATACTTCTAATTTAACTACGCCTAAAATTGGGACGACAGGAATTAACTCCTATAATTATGGGTTATTTCATATTTAAAGGATTTTTTTAGATTGAAAATTTCAGGGTATTTGATATGAATTCCAAAATCTTTTAAAATCTGGTTTTGGTATTCAATAAGTAGATTTATCGCCCGTATAATGTATGGACATACTCTTTAGAACGAATATGTTATTTTAGTTGTAGTTATTGATGGTATATTAATATTGTATTCAGGCAGATAATTGACGATGTAATTGTTTGTTTATATAATAATTAATTTTGGGGTATGATGATACTAATGCAGAATATATTTTCCGACATTTGATATTAAGTTGAAACAACATTTGTAATATATTCCTTATTGTCTGCCGGGTGATTTATATGGATTATTGTTATGAAAATGTAATTGATTGTTTAAACTTCTGCAGAATATAGTAGTTTATTCACATATACTTTTAATTTATAACTGTTATTTAAATTAAAGTCTTCTTGAATTTTTATTTTTGACCTTAATGAATCTCCCCCTCCCTTATTCAATATTAACAAATACACAACTCTGGACATGTTAAGCGCCTCATGGTTGTATTTGATACAGAAATCTTACCATAATTATTTATTTTAATCCATACCATTATGTTACGTTGTAACATGTAAGGACGCATCCAAATACCAATATAAACCAATATGATCACATGTTCTATGAATACTATAAGCTAAACCATACACACACACACATTCATACTTAATACATACTTTTTTCAGTTGATATTTTAATATTTAGTGGATCTAAATATTAGTATTAATGTGGCATACGGTATATGTCATCAAATCGTGTGATAAATTATCATAGAAAGGGTGTGACAAAAAATCACTGAAATTTATGACAACCAATTATATTTTTATAATAATAAACTTTATAATCATTTAAATGTATTGCCACTTATTTATAAAATAAGAAAAAATAGTCAATATTGTCATTTTTTTTGGTATACTTAGACCCAATATACATGTTGTCGGTTTGTTGGTCATAAATACTCATGTAAAGTTCTAACCATAATAGCGTATTTAATTTATGTTAATATACGCAGAAATATGTACTCATATCTCCGCTCAACTTCATACCTTTACTTTTTACGTCGTAGCAGCCTTTAACGACCTTTGTCCAGGTGTTTCATTCTACCTTCTCTTTCTTTACAATATTTAGTCTTAAACTTATTAACTCTTTTTTACGAGTCATTGAATGAACTGATTCAATCAATTAGCACAATTTAATCTCCACTATGTTCAGTTGATATTATTTTTTTTAACATTATCTTGTACTCGTAGTTTTGTTGGATGATTTAAGTACTCAAATGATAAATTTACACAAATTTATTGGAATGGATACACGCTCCTTTGCAATATCTTATATGCATGTATACCCCATCCTAAAGTAGCATTCTGCATTTCATGTGTACTCTGTTACTTCTAATGTTTCGAAATTATACAGGATTATTGTTGATATTTGCATATGAGAGTTGTTTCGATATCTGAATTTGTGTGACAGATATGCTATTTGGTGTGACGTATTTAGTTGATACGATATTTGATTAATGTGCTGTGTTTGCTTAATAATTTGGTCACCTACACCCCTGATTCAGCATTTTGGACTTTTTTTTATTATTTTAGTTATATAGGGACATCACTTATAAAATATCATAATTTATAATCAAGTTTCCCACATATAATTACTGTGTATTATTATTATTATTATTATTATTATTATTATTATTATTATTATTATTATTATTATTATTATTATTATTATTATTATTATTATTACTGTGACGGCCTCAAACCCGGGGTCAGGGGCTGACGTCACAAAAAATATGATAAATCATAACAAAAACTACTAAATAAACCTTATTATAATACACGACCCCAACCAGGAGTCGAAACAGATTCAAGTATTATTTAGGTTACAACACACACACTAACTTATTCAAAACCATACACTCTCACTTATTACAGTAACTCATCAGACCTCAGGGCCTGATACAAACTACCTCAGAGGAGCCGGGACCGGAGGCTGACACTCTACGCTGACCTGGTCTTCTAGACATCTGCAATAAATAAATACAAAACAAGCTGCAAGGGTGAGCAATCTATTGCTCAACAGTACCTCTATATGAATAACCAGTAACAAATTGTATAAAACAATACAGGAACATATATTAAACTGATATACGAGAAAACTGTAAAACAGGTATAAACTGGATATCAAAACTAGCATGCTTTGCAAAATAACATCATCTGTAGTGTGCTGTGTAAAAATACCGGAGTTCAATTTTAGCATGCTATTTCCTTTCCAAAACCATTGTCCATTGCTGGACCAATAAATCACAGGTCCCGTTACGGGGACTATAAACTATTCCAACTTTATCAGATATATAAAAGAGGATGAATTCTAGGGACAACTGATCAGTCTATCCCACCACAAATTTTGTTCCGGAACTCAGAGACTAGCTAGGTCTCTATCACGCTGGACTAAGCGGACTACCAGTGCGCGCATCCGACTTAGCCTCTTACGCAACCATGCTGGGCCGTTACCTAATAACGGACCTCTTACGCCAACTGACCATCCAATATCTGACTTATTTTTATCCAGTTTCCAAAACCATTTACACCTATCTCTTTTTAAAACATTACAGTACACATTCTAAAATTTCTTTTTAATCTTAATCATAATCTAGAGATAGGCAATTTAAGAAGTTACTTTTTCCCCAAAACCTCAATTAACAAAACATATTTAAATACGGGGAATACGTAACTTAAAACGTTTTGTTCTAGTATCTATTTTAAATAAACAACTATTCATATATACTGAACTGTAAAATATTAGTTCAGGGGTACTTGCCTTGCGAAGCTTTGCACTAACTTTGGCTTAACTCTAATTGACTTGAGCTACCGGGTCCTTTGACTCGAACCTACGAAATCGAAACATCCTAGGTTAGACATCCGGTTATGCTTGACTTTTCCTCACTAACTAATTACCCATCGCTATAATTTTCGACTCGTAAATATATTAATATCAATAACATATACTTAATAGTGGTGCATATAGCAATCATAGTTTAATTTATATTAAACGAGGTATATGAACTCGATTTATAATTTAAGGCTATTTTTAGAAAAATTGGACAGCGACTCCTCTGTTTATAGGTCTACCCGTCGAAACATCAATCGACGTCAAATCCCAACGAAATCAATTTGAATCGTCACATAGCTAAATTTTAGTCCCGAATATAATTTATACAAATTTTATTTATTAAAATATTTAGGACTCAGAACATCGTCATCACCGTCCACCGTCCGCTCGTAACGAGTCATCGCGGTACAGCGGCAAAATTTATTGGTGCCCGAGAATATACAGGTGTCCGAATAAATTTCACCGATTATTAAAATTGTTTTCCCACGCGAATTATTAGTAATATCACGAACATTAATCAAATAATTCCTGCAGAAAATCGAAAAATAATAATTAAAAGTCGAGAGTGAACAGAACAAAGCACCCGCGCGTGGGTAACACGCGACACCATCACATCCACGCCAAAACATAGACCGGCCGAAAACCATCCCGGAAAACACACACACACAACGCAATACTTACACACACAATAGATACACATGCATACACACATATATTTCCGAATATGACTGAATCAAATCGATACCCAAAACAAGATGAAAGGAAATGGCCGGATTAATTACCGGAAAAAGAAGCAACTGGAGGAACAGTGCCGGAAAACGAGAAACGGAAAGAACAGAAGAGGCGATGGAAAGAAAGAGGAGAGAAAGAGGAGAATAAGAGAAAGAGAGATGAGAGAATTTAGAGAGGAAGAGAGATGGTGCAGCCAAACTACCACCACACTTCTGCTTACCAAGCCGCGTGTCCAAATAAAAGAGACACGTGGCTATTCCTGAATTAAGCCCGATTTATAACACCGAAATGTACCAGTAACGATTCATATTGCACGCAAGAACCCCCGAAACTCGAAATTAACGGAATGAGGTGCGAATGAAACAACCTCCGAAAATTACGAAAATAGCACTAAAATATTATAATTATCCCGAAGTAAATAAAAACGTAAATTTCAAAATTTTTAAACAACTTTTATGGTACGCTTTATACCCGCTTTTTAACGAATAACAAAACAACGCGCGGGTAAAACGATTTCCGAAAATTTCCAAAATAATTTTAAAATTCTCAGAATAATACGAACTTAATAAAATATAAGTTTCATAATTTTTAAAGATTCCCATAATTAAATATGGATTTAGCATTTAACACACTCATAAAATCATTTAAAAATGAATAATTAACGAAATATTGATTTCTCAATTTTATAAAGTCCTAAAAATAATTATTGAAATTATAAAATTAGAAAACAAATTTTAAAGACAATCTAAATATTTATGGAATTAAAATTACAATAAAATTACTTTTACAAGCGAAATAAAATCATATGACTCACCAATAAATCAAAAAAAAATTTCCAACCACATATCCACAAATCATAAATAATCAAATAACAACCAGTAACCGCTTCCAAAATAAATACACACCCTTTTATTTATTTACTTAAACTTTTATTACACTTCCAAATATTAGAAATAAAATAAAAATAAAAATAAAAATACACGAGTCGTTATATCCTTTCCCCCTTAAAAAATTTTGTCCCCAGAATCTAACTCAACTAAACAAATGAGGATATTTATCAAGCATATCTGATTCTAGTTCCCAGGTAGACTCTTCTACCCTAGGGTTTCTCCAAAGTACTTTAACTATAGGAATAGATTTATTTCTAAGTACACGCTCCTTACGATCTAATATTTGGATTGGCTGCTCCACATAGGATAAATCCGATTGAATCTCGATTGGTTCATATTCAATTACTTGATTCGAGGCAGGAATGTACGGCTTCAACATTGACACATGAAATACATTATAGATATGTTGCCATTGCGGGGGTAACGCTATCTCGTATGCCACTTTTCCTACTTGCTTCAAAACTTCAAATGGTCCTATATATCTCGGACTCAGTTTACCCTTCTGACCGAATCGAACCAATCCCTTTCATGGCGAAACTTTTAGTAATACCAATGATCTTATTTCAAATCTTATGTCTTTTCGATGCAAATCTGCATTCTTTTTCTGTCTATTCTGCGCGGCTTCCAATCTTTTCCGAATTAACACCACTGCTTCTTTTATCTGCTGCACTAATTCAGGTCCTAACACTTTCTTTTCTCCTATCTCATCCCAATATAGAGGTGATCTACACTTTCGTCCATATAAAGTTTCGTAGGGTGGCATTCCAATGCTAGCATGGTAACTATTATTATAGGAAAATTCTATTAATGGTAAATGGTCGTCCCAACTTCCCTTGAAATCCAAAGCACATACCCTTAACATATCTTCGATCGTCTGAATCGTTCTCTCACTTTGGCCATCAGTTTGAGGATGATAAGCGGTGCTCATATTTAATTTAGTTCCTAAACACTCTTGAAACTTTGTCCAAAATCTTGAATTAAATCTTGGATCTCGATCTGATACTATAGACACAAGTACCCCATGCTTGGAAACTATCTCATCTAAATATATTTTAACTAGCTTTTCCAGAGAATACTTTTCATTAATTGGGAGGAAATGCGCTGATTTGGTCAATCTATCAATAATTACCCAAATGGCATCGTGATTCGATCTTGTCTTCGGCAAGCCTACCACAAAATCCATTGCAATTTCTTCCCACTTCCACTGTGGTATTTCTAGAGGTTGCAACAATCCACTGGGTCTTTGGTGCTCTGCTTTTACTCTCTAACACACGTGACACTTGCTAACCCACTCCGCAATCTCTTTCTTCATTCCTGGCCACCAGAAGTGTTTCTTTAAATCTTGGTACATCTTCGTGCTACCAGGGTGAATAGAAAACCTAGAATTGTGCGCTTCATGCAATATTTTATTCTTTAGTTCTGCTACGTTAGGAACCCAGATACGAGAGGAAAACTTGTATAAACCGTGATTATCCTTTTGAGTACATAATTCTTCTCCTGTCAGATCTTCCAATTCTCGTTCCATAACTCCTTCTTGACATCTTTTAATCTTTTTCATTAACGCTGGCTGGAAAGTAATCTCGTATAATGATTCCCGGTTTTCACCTGATACTCGAATTTCGATTTCCATCTTTTCCAAGTCCTGTGCTAATTCATTCACGATACGGGCCATGTTAAATTTTTCTTTTCTACTAAGGCATCAGCTACCACATTAGCCTTACCTGGGTGATAGTTAATTGAACAGTCATAGACCTTAATCAACTCCAACCATCTCCTTTGTCTCATGTTTAAGTCCTTTTGGGTGAATATATACTTTAAGCTTTTATGATCCGTGTAGATATCACACTTCTCTCCGTACAAGTAATGACGCCATAACTTCAAATCAAACACTATAGCCGCCAACTCAAGATCATGAACTGGATATTTCTGCTCGTGGGGCTTTAACTGTCTAGACGCATACGCAATAACCTTATCATGTTGCATTAGCACACAACCTAATCCTTTAAGAGAAGCATCACTGTAAATCACGAAATTCCCGGTTTCATCTGGTAATGCTAACACTGGTGCTGTCACTAGTGTTTTCTTTAGCTCTTGAAAGCTTTCTTCACATTTCTCCGTCCAAACAAATCTCTCATTTTTCCGTGTCAGCTTGGTCAACGGGGTTGCAATCTTGGCAAAGTCCTTCACAAATCTTCGGTAATAGCCTGCTAATCCAAGAAAACTTCTAATTTCCGTCGGGGTCTTTGGTTGCTCCCATCTAGATACCGTTTCAATCTTTGCAGGGTCTACCTTAATACCATCTTTACCAACTATATGACCTAAAAACTGAACTTCCTCCAACCAAAATTCACACTTTGAGAACTTAGCATATAATTGTTTTTCTCTCAACCTTTGTAATGCAATCCTTAGATGTCTGGCCTGGTCGTCTTTGGTCTTTGAATAGATGAGGATGTCATCAATAAATACAATAACAAATTTATCCAAGTACTCCTTGTACACCCGGTTCATTAAATCCATAAAAGCTGCTAGCGCATTAGTCAACCCAAATGACATCACTAGAAACTCGTAATGGCCATATCTGGTTCGAAAAGCAGTCTTCGGTATATCTTCAGGCTTGATCTTCAACTGATGATAGCCCGATCTTAAGTCGATCTTGGAAAAACAACATGCTCCTTTCAGTTGATCAAATAAATCATCAATCCTGGGTAGGGGGTACTTATTCTTGATGGTTAACTTATTCAATTCTCGGTAGTCAATACACAATCTCATGCTTCCATCTTTCTTTTTCACAAACAATACTGGCGCACCCCACGGAGATACACTTGGTCTGATTATCCCTTTATCCAAAAGTTCCTGAAGTTGTTTAGCTAGTTCTTTCATTTCTACTGGGGCCATACGGTAAGGTGCCTTTGAAACTGTTTCTGCTCCCGGAATTAAATCAATAGAAAACTCAATCTCCCGATCTGGTGGTAATCCTGGTAACTCATCTGGAAACACATCTGAAAATTCATTAACTACCGGAATCTTCTTCAATTCGGGTATTCTCTTCTCAGTGTCCACAACATGAGCTAAGTATGCTTCACAACCTTGTCTTAATAACTTCTTTGCTTCCAAGATAGAAAGAAATTGCTTGTCCTGTTTTTGTCCTTGATAAACTATCCTTTTGTTATCTTCTGAGTATAACAAAACTTTCTTTTTCTTACAATCAATATTTGCCTTATGCTGAGACAACCAATCCATTCCTAAAATTATATCAAACTCTCCTAACTGAAAAGGTATTAGATCCACCAAAAAGAAATGCCTGCAAATTTTTATTTGACATCTAGGGCAGAACTGGTTTACTGAGACTTTATCCTGATTAGCTACCTCTATTGATAAGGGCTCATCTAAATTTTCCAATATCAAATTCATTTTACTTACACATTCTTTAGATATAAAGGACTTAGATGCTCCTGAATCAAATAAAACCTTAACAGGCACTGAATTTAGAGAAAGCGTACCTGCAACCACATCTGAGTCTTGAGCATTAGATTTCTTGGTCATTTTAAAGGTTCTGGCTCTCACTGTACTAGTTGCTGGTCCTTGAGATTCATTACCTCCTACATTACCCTGAGTAGCCGTCTTGCAGTTTCTGGAGATGTGCCCAACCTTACCACACCTGAAGCAAGTGACTCCGACATTTTCTGGGTTACATTCTGACGCGTAATGACCCTTTTTATCGCATTTAAAACACTGGACATCCTTCCGACACAGACCACTATGCTTTTTACCACATAACTTACAATCCACAACTGGTCTGGTTGACTGGACTGGGGCGGAGGCAACTGAAGTGACACCTGAATTTGTTTGAGCCATACCTTGCCTTCTAAATCTCCGATTCTTATTCCGGCCAAACTTCCTTGGAAACTTCTGACTGGACTCTTCCTGGTCTGCATTAGCTGTACCACTTTCAAACTTTCTTTTCCGATCACCCCTTTCCTTGGAGGCCAACTTCTGATCACTTTCTATCACCAGGGTGGCTTGAACTACAGAGGTATATGTCTTAAGTTGCAAGGCTACCACTCCACTACGAATTTCCGGCTTTAGTCCTTGCTGAAATTTCCTAGCTTTCTGAATCTCAGTGTTTACATATCCAGGGGCTAGTCGAGCCAACTCTGTAAACTTGGCCTCATACTCAGCCACGCTCCTTTCTTCCTGCTTCAATTCCAAAAACTCTACTTCCAAATGACTCTGCAAACAATCTGGAAAATACTTTTCTAGGAACAGCTCCGTGAATCTAGCCCAAGAAACAGGGCCTTCTCCTTCTAAGGCACACGCAGATTCCCACCAAAAACTTGCTTCACCCTTCAGAAAATAACTGGCATAATCTGATTTAGAATCATCACTCACCTGAGTAAGGGTGAAGGCTTTCTCCATTTCTTTAAGCCAAATTTTAGCAGCAATCGGGTCTACCTCGCCCTTAAACTCTGGGGGTTTAACTGACTGAAAAAACTTGAAACTAACAGTCTGGTTCGGTTCTCTTGGCTGGGGTTGATGTTGAAGCTGTAACTGTTGTTGGATTTGTTGATGTTGTTGTTGTATAAATTGCTGCTGTTGTTGCTGCTGTTGTAGGAATTGTTGTTGCTGCTGCTGGAATTGTTCTTGCTGCTGAGCCATCTGATTAGACTGTTGGCGCAGCAAATCTAGTAATCCATCCATGACTGGGCCACTTCAGAGTTCCTACTAGAGGAATTAGACGAGAAATTTTTCTTGGGAGGCATTCTCCTGAAACACAACAAAAAGGTTTTATATGAAAATTGTGCCCCCGGGTAGCAACAATTTTATGCATCAGGAGAATGCAGTCGTAATTAAATATTCCCTTCCCTGTTTATTTGGGGTCCACCCATGATGCATAACCAAATTTGACAATCCAGAAACAATTACAACTACAGTACAACAATCATAGCATACTAAGTACACAACAAAATTAGCTGTCATAGCAGCCCCGCCTAATACAAGCTACAATACAAAGAAAACACATAAGAAAAACATCCACAGAACTCCTGCAACTAACTCCGAGCTCTGTATCTCACTCCTGCAAGTCTAAACTAGCCACTGCCACCAATGGATCCTAACTCAAATACCAACCAGTTCACAAGATCCTGGTACTGAACAGCTCTAAACTTGGAGCTAATGAAACGGTCAATGGTCCGAGCTCTCTCTACTGCAGCCTGAGTCAAGGATCGAACTCTCTCCTGCACATCTGGGGAAGGGGCATAAATACCCTGGAAAGGCCCGACCGGAATCTGGTCAAGCTGAGCTGCTAACCCTGGGCTCTGCTCTCTGATCAAAGACTGGTAGGAATACCCTAGAAAGGCCCGACCGGAATCTGGTCAAGCTGAGGTGCTAACCCTGGGCTCTGCTCTCTGATCAATTAACTAATTATCTGAGTCTAACGGGTCCGCTCAGAATCTGAATCATCTGAGTCTGACGGGTTTCCCCGAGAAGGAGAACTGGAGATCACTATAGGCCACTGCCAATCATAACAATATACAGGAAAGACAGAACAATGTTAGGGAAAGTCTATTAAAATATTAATAGATGCCAGGGTAACGCCGTCGGAACCCTCGACTTACATTTAAGGTTGCTCCTCGACATGAGTTGCTGACTCATACTATAGAACATACTTCCTACACCTTACTAACTCATCACTTAACCTAAATTAGGGACTTGAACCGGTGGCTCTGATACCAACTGTGACGGCCTCAACCCCGGGGTCAGGGGCTGACGTCACCAAAAATATGATAAATTATAACAAAAACTGCTAAATAAACTTTATTATAATACACGACCCCAACCAGGAGCCGAAACAGGTTCAAGTATTATTTAGGTTACAACACAATAACTTATTCAAGACCATACACTCTCACTTATTACAGCAACTCATCAGACCTCAGGGCCTGATACAAACTACCTCAGAGGAGCCGGGACCGAAGGCTGACACTCTACGCTGACTTGGTCTTCTAGACATCTGCAATAAATAAATACAAAACAAGCTGCAAGGGTGGGCAATCTATTGCTCAACAGTACCTCTATATGAATAACCAGTAACAAATTGTATAAAACAATACAGGAACATATATTAAACTGATATACGAGAAATCTATAAAACAGGTATAAACTGGATATCAAAACTAGCATGCTTTGCAAAATAACATCATCTGTAGTGTGTTGTGTAAAAATACCAGAGTTCAATTTTAGCCTGCTATTTCCTTTCCAAAACCACTGTCCATTGCTGGACCAATAAATCACTGGTCCTGTTACGGGGACTATAAACTATTCCAACTTTATCAGATATATAAAAGAGGATGAATTCTAGGGACAGCTGATCAGTCTATCCCACCACAAATTTCATTCCGGAACTCAGAGACTAGCTAGGTCTCTGTCATGCTGGACTAAGTGGACTACCAGTGCGCGCATCCGACTTAACCTCTTACGCAACCATGTTGGGCCGTTACCTAATAACGGACCTCTTACGCAAACTGACCATCCGATATCTGATTTATTTTTATCCAGTTTCCAAAACCATTTACACCTATCTCTTTTTAAAACATTACAGCACACATTCTAAAATTCCTTTTTAATCTTAATCATAATCTAGAGATAGGCAATTTCAGAAGTTACTTTTTCCCCAAAACCTCAATTAACAAAACATATTTAAATACGGGGAATACGTAACTTAAAACGTTTTGTTCCAGTATCTATTTTAAATAAACAACTATTCATATATACCGAACTGTAAAAGATTAGTTCAGGGGTACTTGCCTTGCGAAACTTTGCACTAACTTTGGCTTAACTCTAATTGACTTGAGCTACCGGGTCCTTTGACTCGAACCTACGAAATCGAAACATCCTAGGTTAGACATCCGATTATGCTTGACTTTTCCTCACTAACTAATTACCCATCGCTATAATTTTCGACTCGTAAATATATTAATATCAATAACATATACTTAATAGTGGTGCACATAGCAATCAGAGTTTAATTTATATTAAACGAGGTATATGAACTCGATTTAAAATTTAAGGCTATTTTTAGAAAAATTGGACAGCGACTCCTCTGTTTATAGGTCTACCCGTCGAAACATCAATCGACGTCAAATCCCAACGAAATCAATTTGAATCGTCACATAGCTAAATTTTAGTCCCGAATATAATTTATACAAATTTTATTTATTAAAATATTTAGGACTCAGAACATCGTCATCACCGTCCACCGTCCGCTCGTAACGAGTCATCGCGGTACGGTGGCAAAATTTATTGGTGCCCGAGAATATACAGGTGTCCGAATAAATTTCACCGATTATTAAAATTGTTTTCCCACGCGAATTATTAGTAATATCACGAACATTAATCAAATAATTCCTGCAGAAAATCGAAAAATAATAATTAAAAGTCGAGAGTGAACAGAACAAAGCACCCGTGCGTGGGTAACACGCGGCACCATCACAGCCACGACAAAACATAGACCGGCCGGAAACCATCCCGGAAAACACACACACACAACGCAATACTTACACACACAATAGATACACATGCATACACACATATATTTCCGAATATGACTGAATCAAATCGATACCCAAAACAAGATGAAAGGAAATGGCCGGATTAATTACCGGGAAAAGAAGCAACTGGAGGAACAGTGCCGGAAAACGAGAAACGGAAAGAACAGAAGAGGCGATGGAAAGAAAGAGGAGAGAAAGAGGAGAATAAGAGAAAGAGAGATGAGAGAATTTAGAGAGGAAGAGAGATGGTGTAGCCAAACTACCACCACACTTCTGCTTACCAAGCCGCGTGTCCAAATAAAAGAGACACGTGGCTATTCCTGAATTAAGCCCGATTTATAACACCGAAATGTACCAGTAACGATTCATATTGCACGCAAGAACCCCCGAAACTCGAAATTAACGGAATGAGGTGCGAATGAAACAACCTCCGAAAATTACGAAAATAGCACTAAAATATTATAATTATCCCGAAATAAATAAAAACGTAAATTTTGAAATTTTTAAACAATTTTTAAGGTACGCTTTATACCCGCTTTTTAACGAATAACAAAACAACGCGCGGGTAAAATGATTTCCGAAAATTTCTAAAATAATTTTAAAATTCTCAGAATAATATGAACTTAATAAAATATAAGTTTCATAATTTTTAAAGATTCCCATAATTAAATATGGATTTTAGCATTTAACACACTCATAAAATCATTTAAAATGAATAATTAACGAAATATTGATTTCTCAATTTTATAAAATCCTAAAAATAATTATTGAAATTATAAAATTAGAAAACAAATTTTAAAGACAATCCAAATATTTATGGAATTAAAATTACAATAAAATCACTTTTACAAGCGAAAAAAATCATATGACTCACCAATAAATCAAAAAAAAAATTTCCAACCACATATCCACAAGTCATAAATAATCAAATAACAACCAGTAACCGCTGCCAAAATAAATACACACCCTTTTATTTATTTACTTAAACTTTTATTACACTTCCAAATATTAGAAAAGAAATAAAAATAAAAATAAAAATACACGAGTCGTTATTATTACATGTATGTATGTATGTATGTATGTATGTATAAGTATGTATGTACTCATAAATGTATATACGCGTGTATTTTAAATCACTATATAATATGAGTTATAGACAAATATTTATATTAATTATGCAACAATGAATAAATTTTAATAAATGAATGATGAAATGAACTAAATATTATAGATTTGCACTAAATATATATATATATATATATTTGATCAAATATATAATAATAACTTATATATAAATTTGCATATTAATGATGTGTTAACTATAGGAATAAGTGTGAAATAAATTTTATATAAGTACTAATGTTTGGAGAATATTTATTATATATTAATGAAAGTATAAATAATTAATTTTGATATATAGTAATGATATAGAATAAATATAAGTATTAAATATGTAAGATAGAATGTGTACTAATGGTTGAAATGAATATTTTTTATGGATATTAATTAAAGTATTTATAATTAAATTTGTTCATTGAACCTCTATGTTGTTGTATTACATATATAACATGTGCAATGCACAGATATGCTCTAGATTGTGCTAACTAAAACTGTTTTCATTGTAATTGTTGACAATATATTTATGTTGTTACCTAATGTATAAATAATTTATTTATTCATGTTAGATATATTTGAGATGTCATGTCTAATATGTTTCATGTTTAGTTTTCAGATCTTAACAAACAAGAAATATCAGTACTTACCGGAAACAGTACTTACCAGAATCAGTACTTACTGGAAGTCAGAACTTAAGGATATCAGAACTTAGGTTATCAGAAGATAAATATCAGAAGATAGATATCAGAACTTAAGTACGGGAGGACTTACAGTTAATGAAGGAAGCTGATCTACAGGATAGAAGATCGAGACTAATACAAAAGAAGATATGCATGGAAAGAGTTAGAAGATAAGAAGACTTGTATATCTGATTGATATATTTTAGGAGACATAATTATATTTCATATCAATCAGAAGTTATCTTGTAACTGTGTACTATATAAACACAGACATAGGGTTACACTACATGTGTTATCATTATCGAGAAGATCATACATTGTAACCTAGCAGCTCTCGTGATATTTGTTCATCACTGAGAGAGAACAGTTCTATTGTAACAGAATTTATTATATTGAATATATCTGTTTACTGTTACTTGTGTTCAAAATCGATTTGATTGTATTAAACACTGTATTCAACCCCCTTCTACAATGTTGTGTGACCTAACAATTGATATCAGAGCTTATCTTTTCACACACATACGGTAAAGATCCAAACAATCATGACTGAAGAAGCAGAAAATCCAACCAAGCCCACCAAAACTGAAGAAACTAAAAACACTCAAATCCACAGTCGATATGAGACTATTAAGGTTCCCATACTGAGACCTTCTGAGTATCCCATATGGAAAGTTAAGATGGCTATGTTTTTGGAAGCTACAGATCCAGAATACCTTGACAGAATTAATGAAGGACCACATAAGCCAACCAAGCTCTCTGTTGTAGTTGCAGATCAGCCAGCAAAGACCATACCAAAGGAGAAAAATTAGTATACAGCTGAAGATATCTCATCCATTGCCAAGGATGCAAAGGTAAGGCATTTGCTGCATAGTGCCATTGATAATGTCATGTCAAATAGGGTAATTTATTGCAAGACTGCAAAGGAGGTATGGGATGCTTTGGAAATAAAATGCCAGGGAACTGATGTAATCAAGAAGAACAGGAGGACTATACTTACTCAAGAGTATGAGCACTTTGACTCAAAAGCTGATGAGTCATTAACTGACTTATATGACAGGTTTGTCAAACTCTTGAATGATCTGTCACTGGTGGACAAGGAATATGATCTTGAAGATTCAAATCTAAAATTCCTTTTAGCTCTTCCTGAAAGTTAGGATTTGAAGTCTACTACTATAAGAGACAACTATGCTCTTGATGAAACTACTCTTGATGAAATTTATGGTATGCTCAAGACTTATGAACTTGAGATGGATCAAAGGAGCAAGAGGCATGGGAGAAAGTCAAGGACCGTTGCTCTTAAGGCTGAGGAGGAATCCCCAAAAGTGGATGTCTCAAAGAAAGGCAAAAGGAAAGGCTCTCATTATAAAGTCTGATTCAGAATCATCAAGTTCTGATGATGATGATTCAGAAACTGAAAGTTTACCTGAAATAGACGCTGATGAAGAGATGATAAAATTGTGTGCTCTTATGGTAAAGGGTATCACAAAGATAGCCTACAGGAAATTCAGAAAGGGAAAGAAGTTTTCCAAGAAAGGTGGAAGTACTGATAAGAAAGGGTTCAGAAAGTATGAAGGCAAAAGTGCAAAGTCTGACAGATAAGACAACTCAAATATCAAATGCTACAATTGTGGTGAAAGAGGCCACATATCTCCTGACTGCAAGAAAGGAAAGAGTGACAAAGGCAAGGCACTTGTCACAAAGAAGAAAAGCTGGACAGACTCTTCAGATTCTGAAGATGAGGTGAATTATGCTTTAATGGAAAATGCTGATGGCAGCCCTGAAACTGCTGAATTAAAGGTACCTCAAACAACTTATGATTTTCATACTGATAATATTACTGAGTTGAGATTATATCTTAAAACCATGTTTATTAGTTACAGAGATCAAAATTTAACATGTGAAAGATTAACTTCTGAAAATCTTGCTTATAAGAAAAAGAATGACTATTTAGAAAAAGAGTTAGTTAAGTTCCATCAAACTCAGAAAGAAAGAGATGATGCTTTTTATGTTAGAGATGAAGTGCTAAAATTGAATCAATCTCTAAAAACTGAGTTAGAAAAGGAAAGAGAGATATCTACATTTTTCACTAAGTTAAATCTACTAAGGTATTTTGTTAATGTAATCATCAAGTTCACAACATATTCCCAACACGGGTCATTTGTTTAATCTGAATACCTAAATCTGAATAATTCAAAAATCTGGATGATTAATAAATCTGAAAATGAATGAATAATATCGTTTGACATCTAGATTTTCTAAACCACAAAAAATAATGTATAATCAAATTTTATATTAGAATAATTTGATTTTTTTTGAAATTATTAATTTTTTATTCCAAAAACAATATTTTATAATTTTAGAATTGAAACTTATATAATAATTATAATAAGTACATAAATAAATAAGTTGACTATTAATTATATAAAAAGTTAAAAATATTAAATTCAATAAAAAAATATTGAGCAAGAAATGGTTCACTGGACAAATATAATACTTACATATAAATTCATATCTATACATTTAAACAATTTTAAAGATGAAATAACAGAGGACAAAATGATAGATGAGTAGTAAAAGTAATACTGATGCCTGCATCACACGTTCAAATTTATTTCATGAACGGTTCATGTAGAAATTTTAGCAGGAATGGTTCAGTTCCATATGAATGATTCATGAAAGAAAAAACTAAAAACAAACAATCTTATTGTATGAATCAGTCAGCTTAGATCTTATTCAGTTCTCTTCAGGGGAAAATAAATGACCCCAAACTATTCACTCCCCTGCAAGCAAGACTAGTTGGCAGGATGTCGAGAGTTCGAAAATTGTCAAACAATTGAGGTACGAGTTTGCATATCTTTTCTAAACTAAATCCTAATATGAATCATACTAAGAAAACATAGAAAGCGACATGGTATTCTAGCAGGAGAAGATATTGTTATAGCTTACTATACATGCATCTCTAGTATTCCTCGAGACTTCTAAATTAATTTCAAACAACAGGGTCTCTTTCTTTTTATACCTGAACACTAAAATATCGAATATCCTTCACATCATGATGAAAACTTTAAGTACATACTGATAACTCCCTTTCTTCCCCGGATCACCTCCTTTCCTTATTCCAACTCGAGCGCTGTCTATGCGGAAATGATGGTGTGAGGTTAAGTTGTAAGGTGGGTGTCTGTAAAACAGAACCCGTGGGGGGGGGGGCGTCCCACGGTAACTCCGGTGTAAGAATAAGAAAAGGATTTTTTTTGAAGAAAAAAAAAGAAGAGCTATTCAAATATGTATCAGTGGTGTGTGTATAAGTGTAAAAATCAAGAAAAGTAGTGGTAACCCCCAAAACCCCTTTTTGGACCTTTTATTGGCTTCCAATCTTAGGGTTTTGGGGGTTTATACCTCTTCATCTTAGCCATTGATGAATCTTGGTTGTTGAATGATTGAATGGTCTAGATGGGCAACGGCGTCCAGCTGTCCCCTTGCTGCTGTGATAGCTTGAGGTCATGGCACATGGATGACTGGGATGCTTCCATACTATTCTGGGTAATACAGGACCATTGTTTTCTTGTTTGGCCGTCACATGTCCGGGGACCATCCCTATTTGGGCCTCGGGTCCTTCTCCCTTGGGATTTTGCAATGTTCTTTGGGCCTAATAATATTACGGCATATCATTTGTCTCCCACTTCCTTATGCGGATTTCCCGAATAAGGGTGTAGTCTCGTAGTCCAGAGTTGTGTTTGGGCAGGCCCCTTGAATTTTGTAACTTAGGGTAATATTCTGCATTTTTCTTTAATTTGTGGACCCTAACACCGGGGTGTTGTGGGTTACAAGGCCCCGGGGTTGTGTTTGGGTAGGCCCCTTTGAATTTTGTAACTTAGGAAAAATTCAGCATTTTTCGTTGATTTTGTAGACCCTAACTCTGAGGTGTTGTTGGTTACGAGGCCCCGGGGTTGTGTTTGGGTAGGCCCCTTGAATTTTTTAAATTAGAAAAAATTCTGCATTTTTCTTTAATTTGTGGCCCTTAACTCCAGGGTGTTGTTGGTTACAAGGCCTCAGGTTTATGTTTGGGCAGGCCCCTCGAAATTTGTAACTTAGGAAAAATTCTGCATTTTTCATTGATTTTGTGGCCCCTAACTCCAGGGTGTTTTGGGTTTCAAGGTCCTGGGGTTGTGTTTGGGTGGGCCTCTTGAATTTTGTAACTTAGGAAAAATTCTGCATTTTTCTTTGATTTGTGGCCTCTAACTCCGGGGTGTTGTTGGTTATAAGGCCCCAGGGTTGTGTTTGGGTAGGCCCCCAAAATTTTGTAGCTTAGGAAAAATTCTGTATTTTTCTTTGATTTGTGGTCCCTAACTCTGGGGTCCCTAACTCTGGGGTGTTGTTGGTTAGCAAGCTCCGGAGTTGTGTTTGGGTAGGCCCCCTGATTTGATAGGGTAAGCTTGGGAAATGGTTGGGATGTACAACTTTTTGTCGTCTTTTCCGGGGTGTCAGATGGCTGTTGGGTTTCCGTGTAGTATGTCTGTGTGTATACACACACACACACACACACATATATATATATAACGTTACGGTTACCTCCCCCCATTTTATCCTAAAAAGTCGCGCTGGTTAAAAATTATAGTTGTGTAATTATTACAGGCTGCATATTAACTGCCATGGTTATTTTTTGGAGGAGGGGGATCGTGCCACATGTCCCACATCTGTGGACACGATTACAAGTCATTTGAGTGGCTTTTTACCCCCTTTTTTCTTCTATAAATACCCCCTCACTTCTTTCTTTTCATTCTTTACGCAAACACAAACAAGCGGTTCTGAGATTTTTAAGTCGATTTTTTGGAGCTTTTCTGCGGCGTTCTTCTGTGAAGCCTTCTATTTTCTCCTGCTTTCTTGTAAGTTTTCGAACTCTTCTTTTTGTTTACTTTGTTATAGTTGTACTTGGTTTGATGAACTAAGTAGGGGAGTTTTTTCGAATGCATGCAATTTTCTCTTCACCAGATCGTTGATTTTGTAAAGTTTTGTTTTTATATTTTTTGTTTGTTTGGATTTTGTTTTGCAAAATCTTGTTGTTCTATAGTTTTTTTGTTTGTGTTTTGGCATTTTGGGTTTAGGGTTTTTGTAGATAATTTATGTTTGTTCTCGTAGAATCTGGGTTTGTGTTTATTGTTCTTCACAATTTTCATGTGAATATATGTGTATGTATAGGTTGTAACTCGTATTTTGGTTGTTTTGATTTCGTGGATACTGTTTCTAAGTATTATTTTTTTTCTTTTTCGTTTTTGTATCTGAAATGTCATAGACTCCAGGTAGTTGTATGGTTAGGAGATTTAAGCAGTTTGCTAACCTTGACCGTAGTTCAGAGCGTCCTGCTTTTAAAGATTTTCCCGATACCTCTTCTAGTGATTCTTCGCCTGAGCCTGATAACATGCCTCCCCGTTCTTCAGGATCCGTAGTTAGTGAGATTCCTACCTTTTTGGGATCCGTAGAAAATTCTAGTGAAGAAATGACTTGTCGATATCTTCAATCTTCCCATCTTCTATTTGCTTGTCGATATCTCTGATTTCTCTGTAATCTTTCTGAGTTCTCTATAAGCCATTCCGGAGTTCTGGAATGACTTCTCTATAACATTAAATCTATGACTTGTAGAGATCTTGACTTAGAGTATTTTTCCTAAAACAACTTTATTCAACTCCAAGCTTCTTTATAATTCTTCTGAGGCATGATCTTCTTGATCTTCTTCCAGATAGAATTCTTAGGCTTGATACTATTTATAGAAAAAGGCTCCAGTCTGCTCTTTTGACATTTTTACAGTCCTAAATGTTACAAGTACAAAATACAAATTAAGATAACAATACAACTTACTTAGGATTGACAAAATAACTTAGTCTTGTTTGGATACATGCATGTCTTGCACAACAATCTCTCCCAATTCGTGAGAAGATTGCTTAACACACATTCATGCCTGTTAACAAGACTAACCCCAAGCTTAAAAGATTATGAAAAGTAACAGTTCATTATTCTCCCTAGATCAGATGTCCATTTGGATATGCTTCACACTTTGACCAGAGCCACTGATGATATTGTTATCTTCAGTAATCTTTGACATCATCACTTATATATGACAATCTCCCCCAACTTGTTCATTTTGAAATTATGCACAAGTTCTGAATGATGATGTCAAAACTCTAACTAAATGCAGAATTCAGTCTTCCCAGTGCATTTAAATTTACTCTTCTGTCCCCCTATCAAGAAGAGAGTATTATTGTCTTGCAACATCCATCAGCTATTTTTGCATTTAGATATGTTCTCCCCTTTTGACATTATCTTGAGGTGGAAAGAATCAGCTAGATGCCTGTTGTTCAAGCTTTTGCGACGGTTCATTTAGAACAATATCTGCAGCTTCAAGCTACAGTGATTTCAACAGGTAGAATATGAGACTTTACTCAGACCTGCAGAAAAAGTCTTTTAGTAACAAAAGTCCTAAACTCTCTGTTCTTTTAATAAGTAGTCTCACTACTTCTCACTGCACTAGTCTCATGACTTTTAAGAGTCAGAGTTTCCTTACAAGGATTACAAAATCCAGACACTCATCTGCCTCTCCTTTTTCCAAGAAGGATCCTGCCTTTCTTATTTTCTATTTTTCTCTCAATCTTTTCTCTCATCCTCACATGAAATGATCAGATGCTGCTTGACCTACATAAATAAGAGGTGGCTGAGAAGAGTTGTCTGTGATCATATGATTAGGGGTGATCCATATAGGTCTAATCATACTCATTTCATCAAAAGAATGGGTGTGCATTTCATACCTTGTGAGATTCTGAAAAAGTAGCTGATTAATTTAACATTAGTATGCATCTACATCTTTTATCAGTTTCAACTGTTCTCACAGTATTCTCAGTGATTCTGCCTTCCTCACTATTTTGAAGTAATGGTTCTTGTGTGGCTGGAGATTCAAGAGTTGCTATATGACTTTGACATCCATGTTCTTGTGTACTCTACTCCACTTTCTGAATTCTGAGCTTCTGTTAACACATGTTTTTCAAGAGATTCTTCCTTGTCTACTATACTATGTGAAGTATAGGTTCTTTTGGAACATGGATCAGGAGATGATAGTGCTGCTAAGCCCCATTAAGGCATAGTTTCTTGTGTGCATAATCCAGGAAGTAAGAGTCTTTTGATAGTCTCATCTATATGTCCAAGAGTAATCACCTTTATCTCTTTTAACTTTGTTGTTGTTGGAACCTTTGACAGCTTCACTTAACAAATCTTCCTTAAGGTTGACATAACAAGGTTGATGAGCTACTGTGAGGACCATTATCAAATGAAGTTATGGTCCTTTCTTTGGAGATGAATCAGAATAGCTTGTAGCAGTTCTAATTTAGTAAACACAAGTATCCTCTTCACGAATTCTGAAAGTTTTAAATAAGCACGAGGATCTTGTCTTATTATATCCTTCTTTTCTCAAACAACAAAACATATGAAGAACATTTTGTGAGGTTTCTGTCCTTTTGTAAAACAGGTTCCTTTTGAGAGTTACTTGAGTGAGATTGTGTTTGAGTTTGTGTTTGTGTTGCTGTGCCTGGGTGAACTACAGTTTGGTTGTGAAAGAGGTATTAACTGCAGTTTAACACAAATGCCTGTTGAGTGATCCATAGATCTCAGAAATCTTGTAATTAACAAGTTTCTTACAATTGTTTTTAGGCAAATTTAGAGAATTTTGCAAAAAGTTGATTTTCAAAGATGTTGACATACAAAAGTTAAAAGATTTAAAACATAAATCAAGAGTGATTTTGTGTAATATTCTACTTTACTTATCCTTTGATATGTCTGATGCATCAGATGAAATCAAATGTGTTATCTCTGCTTCGAGTGATTTGTCTGAGTTCCCTGTTGTTGTCTTGAAGAAATTGTGTTTGCCCTGTAATGCATTGAACATATGTAACTTTATGATGTTCTCAGTTGCATACAGTATTACAAAAAATATGATACTCAGATGAATTGTAAACACATAGCAGACAAGACACAAACAGCTTTAAATTAGAGAAGGTTAAATATTTTCATTAATATTGAAACAGAGTACAGGAATATTTAGATTTTAATAATTTAAACCCTAATCCTAACTACTCTAGTCTCTGCCTCTTCTCAGCTTCAATCCTCCTTGCCATGCTTTGGTACGCTCTGGACATGAAGTTAGCAAGAGAAATGATTCTCTCTTGCAGCTCCAGAGCAGCAAGGCGTTCCTGGTCAGCAACCAAAGCACGTCTCTCTTGCTCCAGAGAGACTTCTCCCTCGGAAAATAGAAAGTTTATCTGATCATCCCAAGAGAGTTCGTCAAAAACTTCAAGGGGAACATCAAAAGGGCTGCAAATGATCCCTTTGATGCGGACTCGAAGCCCAAAAGGGTCATAATAGACCTTATTATCAGGCAAATGAAGGGCTGGAAGATAAACACCATTGTTGAGCGTGTAAAATACAGGAGTAGCCATTGGATAGATTTGAACAAGATGAAGGTTTGGAGTTAGGATGTTTGTTGAAAAAAAGAAATAGTGATGAATAATGAAGAGATAAGGATTTGAATTTATAGAGGGAGAAAAGAAGCCAAAGAGACACTTGAGTTGCCCGGTGAATAAGTGTTTTAACTACACACACACTACATGAATCTAGGCAGTTAAAAAAGTGACTTAACTTTCTAGCTTAACTATTCCCCATGCAAGTACTCAAGATAACATACACAAAAGGTTTAATCATTCCCCATACAAGTACTCAAGAACACTAATTAAATTAAATACTTCGTACCGAGAAAGATTTATTTTGAATAAATTCAAAAATACATAATAAGCACTCAGTCAAATAAATTCAACTATTATCAGTATTCTCAAAACATTACATATAATATACTAGTCTACGTACATTACACTCACATATTCCACATTTGATCAAAAAAATATGCACATAAGCAAGTAAATGTGTCAATAAGTTTGAGTAATTATAGACAAAATATGTCAATTATAATTTGCTGAACATGATTTATGAATGAAATTATTCTAGTTTTTCATACTTTTTGCTTCTTTTGATCTGTTATTTATTAACTTCATATATTTAGGATATGAATTAATAAATATATAGCTTACTTAGAGTTTTTGAAAAATTCCAAGTTAAAATATTTATCGAGAAGTCTGGGTATTTATAGAAAAAGTAAATGACTTGTCGAGAACTCAAAAATTGACGTTTGGAGTTTATCTATCGAGAAGTCATTTTAAGAAATGAAGTACATATCGAGAAGTCATTTTAAATTACACTTTTAGAGAACTCAAAATTGACTTATCGAAATATCTAATAAATACCCAGTTTGTCCAAAAAGTGGACTGAATTAATTCCAACTTTTATTTGAATAAATTCAAAAATAAAAAATTAGAATAAATTTTCGAAGAGTATTTTACCAAAATAATTTTTTGATTTAAATTATCTCAGTTCTGATTTATTGATAAGTCAACAATTATACTTGTAGAGAACTCTGTGAACTATCAATACTAGAGAACTCTTCAAGGACTTATCGATAGGTCATTGTTAAGCCTGTCGAGGAGTCACTCGAGAAGTCAGTAAATTGACTTATCGAGGACTCACTCGAGAAGTCCTAAAATGACTTGTCGAGAAGTCAATTTTAATTTATCGAGAACTCAGTTCTCTATATACTTTTGTTTTCTGAAATTCTGCCTTGTGTTAATTTTACATATTAAGGATGTAAATTAACAACTGAGCAGTTTACTTAGAATTTGGAAAATTCCAAGTTGAATTTGAATTTGAAAAACAAATATGCAGAGATTTCTGAAATATTTATAATTCATATTTCAGTTAATTTCCAATTAAATTAAATTAATTTTGATTTACTAGAGATTAATCTGCTGCAAAACATTAGCTGAGTTCTTACCTTAGGATGAAGAATTAAGCATTCCAATTTCACCTACAAGTCTAGTGAAAGTTACTTCATCCAAAGGTTTAGTAAAAATATCAGCCAATTATTTTTCTGTTGGTATAAAAATGATCTCAATCGTACCATTAGTAGCATGTTCTCTAATAAAATGGTACCTTACATCAATTTGCTTTGTCCCAAAATCTGCATCTGTGTAACCAACAGCTTCAAAACCAGTTCCCTTAGGATACCATAATCCCAAGTTTAGAGTCCCCTTCAAGTATCTAAAAATCCTCTTTACAACCATCAAATGTGATTCTTTTCGATTGGCTTGAAATCTTGCACATAGATATGTTGCAAATATGATGTCTGGTCTACTTACTGTTAAGTAAAACAGTGATCCAATCATCCCTCTATAGCTTGAGATATCTACACTTTTGCCCTTTTTATCTTCGTCCAACTTTATTGCAGTAGACATAGGTGTAGATGCAGGTGAACAATCAACCATACCAAACTTCTTCAATAGATCCTTGACATACTTAGTTTGGCTAATGAACTTTGACTAAATTGAAGTCCAAGAAGGTGACTTAGTTCCCCCATAATACTCATTTCATATTCACTTTGCATAAGCTTAGAGAATCTTTGGCAAAGCTTTTCATTAGTAGAGCCAAAATTGATATCATCCACATAAATCTGAACTAGGATCATATCATCACCATGTTTCTTGAAGAAGAGAGTCTTTTCTATGGTACCTCTAGTAAAACCATGCTTCAGTAGGAAATCTTACAGTGTGTCATACCAAGCTCTAGGTGCCTGTTTTAGTCCATATAGAGCCTTGAGTAACTTGTACACAAAATTTGGAAATTCTGGATCTTCAAAGCCAGGTGGCTGTTGCACATAAACTTCTTCTTCTAGCTCACCATTCAGAAAGACACTCTTGACATCCATTTGATACACTTTAAAATTCGAATGTGCAGCAAATGCTAGGAAAATTTTTATTGCTTCAAGTCTTGCAACTGGAGTAAAAGTTCCATCATAATCAATTCCTTCTTCTTGTGAGTAGCCTTTTGCAACCAACCTTGCTTTGTTCCTAGTAACTACACCATTTTCATCCATCTTGTTCCTGAACACCCATTTTGTTCCGATAATGCTTCTATTCTTTGGTGCATGAACTTACTTCCAAACTTTGCTTCTTTTGTTCCGATAGTGCTTCTATTCTTTGGTGCATGAACTAACTTCCATTTTATTCTGATTCAGCTCTTCCTGCATAGCAGATATCTAGTTAGGATTCAATAGAGCTTCATCAATTTTCTTAGGTTCTGCTTGAGACAGAAAACATGCATATAGGCAATCATTAGCAGTTGCACTTCTAGTCATCACACAAGCAGTAGGATCACCAATAATTGCTTCTCTATTGTGACTTCTATCCCACTTCCTTGTATGAGTTTGTTGACTGTGCCTTCATTATTTTCTTCATTATTGGTATGACTGCTGGATCCTTCTTCTCTTTCTCCCTCTGAGTTTGTGCTCTCAAATTCAGGTGTTTGAGATGAGTTTCCATTTCCATAATTTTCCCGTTGAGTAGTCTCTTCATTTAATGTCTGTTGTGCATCAACTTCATCTTCTCCATCAGAATCACTATCAATGTTGAGGTTTTCAAATGCCAGGGCTTCAGCTTCATTATCATCAAGGCATTTCAAGCCTGGACACTTGTCATCATCAAAGGTCACATCTGTGCTCTCCATAATCTTCTTTTAATCAATCACATAAACTTTGTAGGTTGTTCTTTCCAGTGAATATCCCAGAAAAATTGCTTCAAAAACCTTTGAGTCAAATTTTCCCACATATTCAGAGTTATCTTTCAAAATATAACACTTGCTTCCAAACACATGAAGATACTTTACAGTAGGCTTTCTTTTAGACATGATTGAGTAAGGTGACTTGCCATGCACCTTGTTAATGAGATATCTGTTCTGAGTATAACATGCAGTGTTAACAGCCTCTTCCCAGAAACTTGTTGCCAACTTTGCATCTTGCAGCATTATCCTGGCAGCTTCAACCAATGTTCAGTTCTTTCTCTCAACTACTCCATTTTTTTTGAGGTGTTTTAGACGCTGAGAATTCTTGAATAATGCCTTTGCCTTTGCAGAAATCACTCAATATAGCCTTTCTGAATTCTGTTCCATTGTCACTTCTCAATCTTTTCACACAATTGTAATCTTCAGCCTGTTTTTCTATCTTCCTGATGTGCTCAATTATGATGTGTGGAGTTTCATCTTTAGAGTACATGAACTCTACCTAAGTGTATCTTGAGAAATCATCCACCATCACAAGTGCATATTTGTTCCTTGAAATTGATAAGACATTCACTAGCCCAAATAAGTCCATGTGAATAAGTTGCAATGGTGCACTTATAGAATTCACAGTTTTTGACTTGTGACTAGATCTTTTCATTTTTCCTTTTTGACAGGCTTTACAAACTTCAACTTGAGCAAATTCCAGTTTGGGCATGTCTCTTATTAACTCCTTTTTGACTAAGGTGTTAATTGCCTTGAAATTCAAGTGAGACAACTTCTTATGCCATACCTTGCTTTGTTCTTCTGATGCCTTGGTGTAGAAGCAAAAAATATCATCCTTATTTGCTGAGTCCAAGTCTGCAACAAGCAAGCTTCCTTTCCTTGCTCCTTTCAGAGCAACTTCACCAGTTTTCTTGCTGATAAAAGTGCATTCTTCTTTGTTGAATAAAACTTCAAAGCCTTTGTCTGCAAATTGGCTAATACTGAGAAGATTCACTTCAAGACCAGCTACTAGTGCTACATCATCAATGACAACATTTTCAGAAATAATCTTGCCATATCCCATTCTGAATCCTTTATTGTTGTCTCCAAAGTCACCAATGGGCCAGCTTTCTCCTGAAACTGTGATAGCAGGGCCTTAACACCTGTCATATGTCTGGAACATCCACTGTCAATGATCCATATGACTTTCTTCACTTTGCCCTATACATAATGAGATTCAGGTGTGTTTAGTGACCCAAGCAGTGTTGGGTACTTTCTTCTTGTTAACAGATTTAGCAGAAGTAGTGTAACGACCGAGGAATTACGCTTGTATTATATTATAATAATGATAAATTATGTGTATTATTATGTGGTTAAATGTGTTAAGTCGTTAAACCCTAATTGATATGTGCTATGTGTTGGCTGTTTTGATCCAAACGTGTTTTGGATATTTATTGAGCATTTTATCATCAGTTATATATATATTATATCAAAACCTGTACAGCTCAAAACTATGTTTTAAAAGCCCGTATTTCAAACAAAATCATTGGCCCTATTTTGCCAAAAATGCCCTATCCCATATCGCTATTCTGAACCCCTAAACGTTTTACAAATTTACCTTTTTCGCGGAAAACGACTTTTCCGGACCCTTTCGGGTACCAAAAGCCCCACAAAAATCACATTTTTATTTTTATATGATCATGAAATTATCATATATTATTTTTCTTTGCATTTTTGTAATATTCACAATTTTTGGGAATTTTTGACATTAATTTTGTATTTATTGGATATTTAAAAATTCATTATTAATACCCAAAAATTATAAAAATTGGGGCCAAATATTTTTATTAGATGTATAATTAGACCCTTAATTTTATTTAGGGGTATTATTTTCATTAGTATAAATACCTATTTTATTATTAATTATTCATTAATTAATTATTAAAAATCAGAAAATAAAAAAATTAGAAAGTGGGGGTGAAGAACAACCAGGGAATTAAACTGCAGATTTGAGAGTGATTCTGTTACCCGTTTTGATCATGTGAGTAACCAAAACAAAGCTCTTGATCTCTACTTTCTGTTCATACCATCAATTTCATGTTTTGATGCTTAGATTTTCAATTCATATTTTAGGGTTCATGAACTGAAATTGGGGGTTTTTGATTCTGGGTTTCTGGGTTGATTTTGATGCTTGGTATAGTTTCCTGTACTTGGTTACAATCGATTTATGTTATTTATTTGAACAAACGATTGTTCTAAGTGTTAGTTCTTAGTTTCAAGTTTATACAATTTTATTTTAGTTCGTTTTTGATTTTGTATGAATCTGAGATTGTTTTGATTATAGGGGTTTGATTGTAGAACTAATAAGCTTTATTTTGATATATTATTTGTAATTTTTAGTGTAAGAATCTGTGAGTTTAGTATTTGGCCGAAAAATTGTTTGATTTGGCCGGAGAAATTGTTCCCGGAGTTATTAGGCGATGTTGTTGGCATGGGTGTGTTTCTCGAGTGATTTTGAATGAAAATCTGTAAAGAATCGACTCAAATGGTTCGTGGTTGTGCCAAATCGAAGCCGCCGGAGTTCGTGACGGAGCTCGCCGGCCGATGCTCTGTTCTTGGCCGGAGAAGACAACCTGTGCAACGGAGACGAAAGAGGACAACGGGGTTGTGTTGCTGCAGTCACGTGGAGTCGAACGGGACAAGAACCTTGCAGAAACGATGGCCTGAAAGCTGGGAATTGCTCGTCGGAAAACTCGTCGGAACCGGTCACCATTGCCGGATTCTGGGCAGCCTGGCCGTGTTCTTGAAGACCCGGGTTCGACCCGGTTTCCAACCCGGTTTCGACCCGGGGTTTGATCCAATAAAACCAAAAATCAGTTCCAGAATTATGTTTCTGGAATTTTAATGATTTATTTATATTTTATTAAAGTAAAAATCAGTTTTTAATAATTCTAAAAAGTAAATAAAATTTAGATTTAAATTCTGAAAAGTATTATTAATAATTTCTGAATTATTTTATTAATTTAGAAATTTGAAATTAGTTATCTATTTAATTATTTATTAGTTATCTAATTAGTTAATAATTAGGTAATTAATTAATAATTAGGTAAATAATTAATAAATAAGGATTAAAAATAATCGAATAATATGAATAATAATTCGTTAATTAGTTAAATATTCCGAGTAACTCGTACCTATTCGAGTCGTGATTCGTTAAGTTAGAATTATTAATCGAGCGATATTTAATCGAAGAATATCGTACTAATTATTCGTATCGAATAATTAAATATCGATAATTAATTAACGAATTGTATAAGTTATAATAATAATAACAATTCGATAGTTATTCGAGAATCGCGAGTAGCTCGTATTTAGAAGAGTAGTTGCTCGTTGAATTATGATTCGAATAATATTTATTTATTCGATAAGTATCGTATCAGTTATTTGTATCGATTAGTTATTGGTAAATAATCGATCTAATTGAGTAAGTGATAATAATTTGTAAATAATTTTAATAAATTATAATTAATTCTAATAATTAGGGATTAATTATTTTAAAATACAATAATTATTAATTAATTATGTAAAAATATAATTAAGGATAATTTAATTATAATTAATTATTTGTAATTAATTATTAATTAATTAAATCTTGTTTAATTCATAATAATTCAACCGTTAATCCGATTTGAGCGAAACGAAGACCCCTAGACTCAGAAAAATGAAACGAATCCAATAAAAATAATTGTGAGTTATAGTTTCCTCCAAAAGAGTATGGTTTGGTGATAATTAATAGTTCGTAGGCCCTAATAGAGGTATAATTTAACCGAATAATCCCGAAAAATTATAATAAAATCAGACAAGGCTAGTTAATGCAGGTATGAGTCTAGAATCAATTCTAAAAATAATTATAAGTCTTAAAATTGATTATGTGCTTTATGTGCTATGTGCTTTATGTGATTATGTGAACCTATGTGCTATATCAATATATGTGTATATATGCGAATCAGATAGAAACGCATGGATAGACTGATAAGGTTACGTGATATCAATTCCAGATACACGTATATAGTAAGTTATCTAAACAACTATCTTTCCATGATTGGTTCAGTGTTAGCAAGGCAGAGTAAGCTAGGGACAGAAGGCGGTGAGTTGAATCAGGTTAAGTACGCGCGAGGCAAGTTTTTCCCCTATTCTAAATTCAGAATAGTGAATTATATTCCATTTTACATATCAATTACACTTTGATAATTCTTGTTCATATGCACTGATACATATCTATTGATTCTTGTTTCTATTTCATTTCGATTCTTGATTTCTCCCAATTTATTGAATCCTCTATTCATATTCCAATATTTTTTACCCTTGTTACATATATTATGATATATCCTGATGTTGGGATACATCAAAAGCATTCCGATTGTTCCGGATGCTAAACTTCGGACTGGATGGTTACGATACAGGCTGGGTTTTACTCAGACCTTTAATTAATAGGCCATAGCTGCCTGAGTACTCCTTATGTTGGTTGGATCTATACAGTTGGGTATAGATTCGCACTGTATCCTGACTGATCAGCGGGTTATAGTGCATATGTTGGTTCTTGTTTCCAGTCTTGTTCATTTGGCACTCGCCAGTATTGGCAAATTATTAGTCTATACAGACTCAGATGGTTGATCAAACCAGCAGCTTATTGGTTCACTTATTTCTCTCTCTTTATACTATCTATATTGTTGCAGGCTTGTTGAGCAATTTTGGCTCATCCTCTTTTATTGTTATTCCTATTGTCTTACAGTTAAGATAGAGAATGAAACCCATCAGAACCCGCGTAGTCAAGAAGCGAGTCAAGCAGCGGGACCCTCTTATACCAAGGGTGTTCATCCCTATTCCCGAAGAGAGCTTTGAGTTATCAGATCAGGTGTAACAGGATAAGTACTATTATGGTTTGAATAAAAGTTGTGTGGTGAGCATGTAGATGGAATAAAGTTTTGTAATAAAGAGAGTTCTTGAGACGGATTGTTTTTATTTGGTTTGTAATAAAGTTAGTATGTGGTTCTTGTTTTCAAATCTTAACCTTAAAAGATCCTGAGTAGTAGTAGTTCGGGGTAACTATTTCAATTATATTCCGCTTGTGCGAGATTAGTGAGTAGTTATTATTAGTAATGCCCCAAATCTATACCCCGGATTTGGAGGGTGTTGCAGTTGGCATCAGAGCTTAGGTTTGACCTTTGAAAACAAGAACGTTAGGGCTAAGATAAGATAGGAAAATGAGATAGGATGAGAGTAAGAATGTTAGGATTGTTTGTCTATGTGATTAGAAGTTATGAGTTTAGGATTGTGATTTGATTGTTTTTGTGTTATTATTTTTATGTATATTAGATGGCTTCTTTATCATCATCTACGGAGAGGACCGAGACAGATCCAGGGGATGCACCGATAGTAGCCCCAGTGTCAGAGCAGATCTTACCTCCATTGCCACCTGAGCCAGCACCAGAGATACCACTTCCCCCAGAGGTACCAGATATTGTAGATTATTTTCCATATTTTGAGCCAGAGATACCAGATTTTCCACCACTAGAGTTCCCGAGGTTCGATATTCCTGACATGATTGATCTTCCGCAGTGGGAGGATTTAGAGCCTCAGATTCCTATGCCACCAGTCGAGATTCCAGAGCTGCCACATATGGAGCTAGAGGCAGAGCCGCCAGTGTATGCGCCGATGGAGCAGCCTGTCTTATTTCCTGCCCCATTAGCCATTTATGCACCTGTTCCAGGAGTTTATCAGTTTCCTCAGCCAGAGTTTATGGATGATATTGTGGTGGATGGACCATTACCTTCTCGAGGTTCCAGCACTGATCTTCGGGAGCATCATACCGTGACTTACCAGCGCTTTCAGGCAGAGAGGGAGGAGAGGATTAGATGGCAGAACCAGTGTAGGGAGATCCTTGGGTTGTATGAGACACAGACGGATGGTCCTGTCAGAGCATTACGACCGGATTATATACTGAGAGAGATGCTACATCATATTCACCGGGTTAGTTCGCAGCAGCTTACTGATTTGAGACAGCAGGATCTTAGTGCAGAGACAGCATATCGCAGAGCATTGGAACTTACCGAGGCAGTGCTAGAGGCATTGCAGGAGGAGTTGAGCCACGTACCACCAGGATTTTGAGACCAGCAGATCAATGAGTGTGGTATTATGTATATTTTGTAGATAGAGGTAGCATAGTATTGTATGACTAGTGTGTATGAGTGTAGTTACTGACTTTGACCGATAGTAGTAGTAGCAGTATGACTGTTATATCATAGGTTTTTGTATCAAGCACTGACACCTGTAGCTGGTGTTCTACATGTATATATACGAGATGATCTTTTGCACGTTTCTTTATTTTATTTTCAGTTATTTAAGCATTTATATTTATTTCAGTACCATTGCATATTTACAAATGTAGTTTTATTTACGATCATGTTGTATCCTTATGTAAAAAAAAAAAAACACATCATACTGTTTTATCTATTCAGTTATTTAATAAGCTGTTTTATTTTCTCAAATCGACTGTTTTAATATATGTTTAATATACTGTTATTAAAGAAGATCGTTGTTTATTTACCAGAAAGATGGCACCTAAAAGAAAAACACAACCCGATTCATCGAATGGGAACACCGAGGGCCAAAACAATAATAAACAGATGGATCAGATGTTTAATCTCATGCAACAGCAAATGTTGATGATACAACAACAAATGCAGCAGCAACAGCAGCAATTCCAGCAACAGATGTTACAGCAAGCCGCTCATCCAGGACATCAAGTACCACCAGCAGCGCCTACGACCACTTTCAAGCAATTTCAGTCGGTGAAGCCACCGGAATTTATGGGTTCCACGGATCCTACAAAAGCGAGAGCTTGGCTGAAAGAAATGGAAAAGGCTTTTTCGTTGGTAAAGGTTGAGGAAGAGCAAAAGACGGATTTTTCTAGCTATTTCCTGAAAGGCGAAGCTAATTACTGGTGGGAATCGAAGAAAGCTTTGGAAGAGGAAGGTGTGGTGACCTGGGATAGATTCACTGATCTTTTCTTGGAGAAATATTTCCTCGTTTTATGAAAAACCAGATGGAGATCAAGTTCCTGGAGCTGAAACAAGACAACTTATCGGTTGCGGATTATGAGACCAAGTTTACGGAATTGGCAAGGTTTGTTCCAGAGCAGGTGGATACGGACGAGAAGCGGGCCAAGAGATTTCAGCAAGGACTAAAACCATGGATTCGTAGCAGGGTAGCTGTGTTTGAATTAACAACTTATACGGCTATTGTTCAGAAGGCTATGATTATTGAAGGAGAAAGTGAAGCAGCTCAGAAAGAGAAAGGACCAGGGAATTTTCGGAATCGTTTCAATAGAAGGCCGGGATTTTAAGCTCGAGGAAAAGTAAACTTTAGGAGGCCAGAACAAAATAACCAGAGGATGGGTAATCGACTACCTGCCCCAACTCAGCAAAGGCTCATTCGACCGCCTGTACCTGATTGCAGAACGTATGGTAGAAAGCATACGGGAATTTACAACAAGCCAAATGTCACGTGTTTCAAATGTAAGCAAAGGGGACACTATTCTGGAGAATGTCCGATGGGAAAAGCAGAAGTTACTTGTTTTCAATGTGGGAGAAAAGGACATATCGCCAGAGACTGCAGAGGAATTGCAATGGCCGCTAGTATTCCAAGAGTTTTAGCATTACCTCCACCTCCACTACCACAGCAATATCAGCCTAAAGCAAGGACTTTTAACATGTCAATGAAGGAAGCGGTACAGAGTCCGAATGTGGTTGCAGGTACACTTCCTGTAAATTCCGTAAATGCTTTGGTATTGATTGATTCAGGAGCTACTAGATCTTTTATTTCTGAAGCTTTTATCTCTAAAATAAATTGTGAGGTACAGTGGTTAGATGAAGTGTTAATCATAAAATTAGCGAATAATGATCAGGTTGCAGTAGATCGAGTATGCCCGAGTTGTGATATTGAGATAGGAAGATGTCATTTTTCAGTTGATTTGATACCTTTTAGGTTAGGGGAGTTTGATGTTATTCTAGGAATGGATTGGCTATCGAGTAATAATGCTCAAATTGACTGTGCGAATAAGAGAGTGAAATTGCAAATTGAAGAAAATGAAACGGTAATATTTAAAGGTGAGAAGCAAAAGCAGAAATTCCTATCAATAATGCAAACGAGAAGATTGCTACGCCAAGGATGTCAAGCTTATTTAGCCTATGTACGTGATGCTGATAAGGGAAATCCACAGATTAAAAATATTCCATTAGTTTGTGAATTTCTTGATGTTTTTCCAGACGAATTACCAGGACTTCCACCAGATCGAGAAATCGAGTTCACTATTGACTTGACGCCAGGGACCGAACCAATTTCGAAAGCTCCATATCGGATGGCACCTGTTGAAATGAGGGAATTAGCAAAGCAGTTGCAAGAACTTCTTGACAAAGGAATTATAAGGCCAAGTGTATCCCCATGGGGCGCGCCAGTATTGTTCGTGAAAAAGAAGGATGGCAGTATGCGACTGTGTATTGATTATCGTGAGCTGAACAAGTTAACTATCAAGAATAAATATCCTTTACCTCGCATCGATGATTTATTTGATCAATTAAAAGGAGCAGCATGGTTTTCGAAAATCGACTTACGATCAGGCTATCATCAGTTAAAGATCAAGGCCGAAGATATTCCAAAGACAGCATTTAGAACGAGGTACGGACACTATGAATTTCTTGTGATGGCTTTTGGATTAACGAATGCACCTGCAGCATTTATGGATTTGATGAATCGAATATTCAAGAAGTATTTGGATAAGTTTATCATTGTATTTATTGATGACATTTTGATCTACTCAAAGACGGGAGAAGAGCATGCAGCGCATTTAAGAACGACATTGGAGATATTACGAAAGGAGCAGCTTTATGCAAAATTTTCAAAATGTGAATTTTGGTTGAAAGAAGTGCAGTTTCTAGGGCATATCATTAGCAGAAAAGGCATTCAAGTTGATCCAGCAAAGATTGAAGCTGTGCTGAATTGGGAAAGACCAAAGACGCCGACAGAGGTTCGAAGTTTCTTAGGTTTGGCAGGATATTATCGAAGATTTGTCAAAGATTTTGCGAAGATAGCAACACCGTTGACCAAATTAACTCGACAAAGTGAAAAGTTCGAATAGAATAGTAAATGTGAAGAAAGTTTTCAAGAGTTGAAGAATCGGTTGGTGACTGCACCAGTATTAGTACTGCCAGACGAGCAAGGAAATTTTATTATTTACAGTGACGCTTCATATCGTGGTTTAGGATGTGTGTTGATGCAATATGGTAACGTCATTGCATATGCGTCACGACAACTTAAACCTCATGAGCAGAAATATCCTACGCATGATCTGGAATTGGCAGCAATTGTATTTGCATTGAAGCTTTGGAGACATTATCTGTACGGTGAAAAATGCGAAATCTATACGGATCATAAAAGTCTGAAGTATATCTTCACGCAAAAGGAACTGAACATGCGACAACGTCGATGGCTGGAATTGATTAAAGATTATGATGTTACAATCAGTTATCATCCAGGAAAAGCAAATGTTGTAGCAGATGCACTAAGCAGAAAAGAAAGATTGAATCGGTTAACTTCATGTGAAGAATTGGTTAAAGAATTCGACAAATTGGAAATTGAGATTCGTATTCCTCATGAATCTGCAGGAACTATTTACGCTATGATTTTTCAACCAGGGTTGCTAGAAAAGATTCGCCATTGTCAAGATAAAGTGATGAGTCAAGACGACAACTTAACGGGAGAAGAGATTACAACTCAGAAAGATAATGAAGGAATTTTACGTTTTACGTCAAGAATCTGGATCCCTAACGTGGTAGAATAAAAAGAAGAAATTATACGAGATGTGCACAGTTCGAAGTATTCCATTCATCCAGGAAGCACGAAAATGTATCGCGATTTGAAGGAAAACTTTTGGTGGCCGAATATGAAGAAGGAGATAGCAGAATGGGTGAGTAAATGCTACACATGCCAGCGAGTTAAAGCAGAGCATCAACATCCTAGTGGGTTATTGCAACCATTAGACATTCCAGAATGGAAATGGGAACATCTAGCGATGGATTTCGTAGTGGGACTTCCAAGGACGAAAGCCAATCACGATGCAATTTGGGTTATTATTGATCGATTGACGAAATCAGCACATTTTCTTCCAATTAATGAGAGATTTTCATTGGACAAGCTAGTGCATTTATATCTTAAAGAAATTGTGATGCGTCATGGAGTACCAGTATCAATTGTATCGGATCGAGATCCTCGTTTCAATTCAAGATTTTGGAGACAATTCCAAGAATGTCTAGGAACGAAGTTGAATATGAGTACAGCCTATCATCCGCAAACTGACGGTCAAAGTGAAAGGACAATTCAAACGATTGAAGACATGTTACGAGTTTGTGCGATCGATTTTGAAGGTAGTTGGGATGAACATTTACCCCTAGTGGAATTTTCTTATAATAACAGCTATCACGCCAGTATTGGAATGCCACCGTATGAAGCATTATATGGAAGGAAATGCAGATCACCAGTGCATTGGGATGAAGTTGGAGAACGCAAGATTTTGGGTCCAGAATTAATTCAGCAGACAAAAGAAAAGATTAAACTCATTCGAAAATGAATCGAGACAGCACAAAACAGGCAAAGCAGATATGCAGACCAAGCAAGGAAGGATGTGGACTATCAGGAAGGAGAACGTGTATTGCTCAAAATATCGCCATGGAAAGGATTGACCAGATTTGGAAATAAAGGGAAATTGAAGCCACGATACGTTGGACCATTTGAGATTTTGAAGAAAATTGGGAAGGTTGCGTATGAATTAGCTCTACCACCCCATATGCAGCACATTCACAACGTATTTCATGTATCTATGCTTAAAAAGTATAATCCTGATACAAGGCATGTAATAGAATATGAACCAATAGAACTTCAGACAGATTTGTCATATGTAGAGCAGCCAATAAGAATTTTAGATAGGCAAGAGAGGATATTAAGAAATAAGTTTGTGTCATTAGTGAGAGTTTTATGGAGAAACCCAGTGGTTGAAGAATCAACCTGGGAGCTTGAGAGTGAAATGTTAGAAAGGTATCCTCAGTTATTTGCATAATGTGATTCTGAGGACATAATCTTGTTAAAGGGGGGAGAATGTAACGACCGAGGAATTACGCTTGTATTATATTATAATAATGATAAATTATGTGTATTATTATGTGGTTAAATGTGTTAAGTCGTTAAACCCTAATTGATATGTGCTATGTGTTGGCTGTTTTGATCCAAACGTGTTTTGGATATTTATTGAGCATTTTATCATCAGTTATATATATATTATATCAAAACCTGTACAGCTCAAAACTATGTTTTAAAAGCCCGTATTTCAAACAAAATCATTGGCCCTATTTTGCCAAAAATTCCCTATCCCATATCGCTATTCTGAACCCCTAAACGTTTTACAAATTTACCTTTTTCGCGGAAAACGACTTTTCCGGACCCCTTCGGGTTCCAAAAGCCCCACAAAAATCATATTTTTATTTTTATATGATCATGAAATTATCATATATTATTTTTCTTTGCATTTTTGTAATATTCACAATTTTTGGGAATTTTTGACATTAATTTTGTATTTATTGGATATTTAAAAATTCATTATTAATACCCAAAAATTATAAAAATTGGGGCCAAATATTTTTATTAGATGTATAATTAGACCCTTAATTTTATTTAGGGGTATTATTTTCATTAGTATAAATACCTATTTTATTATTAATTATTCATTAATTAATTATTAAAAATCAGAAAATAAAAAAATTAGAAAGTGGGGGTGAAGAACAACCAGGGAATTAAACTGCAGATTTGAGAGTGATTCTGTTACCCGTTTTGATCATGTGAGTAACCAAAACAAAGCTCTTGATCTCTACTTTCTGTTCATACCATCAATTTCATGTTTTGATGCTTAGATTTTCAATTCATATTTTAGGGTTCATGAACTGAAATTGGGGGTTTTTGATTCTGGGTTTCTGGGTTGATTTTGATGCTTGGTATAGTTTCCTGTACTTGGTTACAATCGATTTATGTTATTTATTTGAACAAACGATTGTTCTAAGTGTTAGTTCTTAGTTTCAAGTTTATACAATTTTATTTTAGTTCGTTTTTGATTTTGTATGAATCTGAGATTGTTTTGATTATAAGGGTTTGATTGTAGAACTAATAAGCTTTATTTTGATATATTATTTGTAATTTTTAGTGTAAGAATCTGTGAGTTTAGTATTTGGCCGAAAAATTGTTTGATTTGGCCGGAGAAATTGTTCCCGGAGTTATTAGGCGATGTTGTTGGCATGGGTGTGTTTCTCGAGTGATTTTGAATGAAAATCTGTAAAGAATCGACTCAAATGGTTCGTGGTTGTGCCAAATCGAAGCCGCCGGAGTTCGTGACGGAGCTCGCCGGCCGATGCTCTGTTCTTGGCCGGAGAAGACAACCTGTGCAACGGAGACGAAAGAGGACAACGGGGTTGTGTTGCTGCAGTCACGTGGAGTCGAACGGGACAAGAACCTTGCAGAAATGATGGCCTGAAAGCTGGGAATTGCTCGTCGGAAAACTCGTCGGAACCGGTCACCATTGCCGGATTCTGGGCAGCCTGGCCGTGTTCTTGAAGACCCGGGTTCGACCCGGTTTCCAACCCGGTTTCGACCCGGGGTTTGATCCAATAAAACCAAAAATCAGTTCCAGAATTATGTTTCTGGAATTTTAATGATTTATTTATATTTTATTAAAGTAAAAATCAGTTTTTAATAATTCTAAAAAGTAAATAAAAATTAGATTTAAATTCTGAAAAGTATTATTAATAATTTCTGAATTATTTTATTAATTTAGAAATTTGAAATTAGTTATCTATTTAATTATTTATTAGTTATCTAATTAGTTAATAATTAGGTAATTAATTAATAATTAGGTAAATAATTAATAAATAAGGATTAAAAATAATCGAATAATATGAATAATAATTCGTTAATTAGTTAAATATTCCGAGTAACTCGTACCTATTCGAGTCGTGATTCGTTAAGTTAGAATTATTAATCGAGCGATATTTAATCGAAGAATATCGTACTAATTATTCGTATCGAATAATTAAATATCGATAATTAATTAACGAATTGTATAAGTTATAATAATAATAACAATTCGATAGTTATTCGAGAATCGCGAGTAGCTCGTATTTATAAGAGTAGTTGCTCGTTGAATTATGATTCGAATAATATTTATTTATTCGATAAGTATCGTATCAGTTATTTGTATCGATTAGTTATTGGTAAATAATCGATCTAATTGAGTAAGTGATAATAATTTGTAAATAATTTTAATAAATTATAATTAATTCTAATAATTAGGGATTAATTATTTTAAAATACAATAATTATTAATTAATTATGTAAAAATATAATTAAGGATAATTTAATTATAATTAATTATTTGTAATTAATTATTAATTAATTAAATCTTGTTTAATTCATAATAATTCAACCGTTAATCCGATTTGAGCGAAACGAAGACCCCTAGACTCAGAAAAATGAAACGAATCCAATAAAAATAATTGTGAGTTATAGTTTCCTCCAAAAGAGTATGGTTTGGTGATAATTAATAGTTCGTAGGCCCTAATAGAGGTATAATTTAACCGAATAATCCCGAAAAATTATAATAAAATCAGACAAGGCTAGTTAATGCAGGTATGAGTCTAGAATCAATTCTAAAAATAATTATAAGTCTTAAAATTGATTATGTGCTTTATGTGATTATGTGAACCTATGTGCTATATCAATATATGTGTATATATGCGAATCAGATAGAAACGCATGGATAGACTGATAAGGTTACGTGATATCAATTCCAGATACACGTATATAGTAAGTTATCTAAACAAATATCTTTCCATGATTGGTTCAGTGTTAGCAAGGCAGAGTAAGCTAGGGACAGAAGGCGGTGAGTTGAATCAGGTTAAGTACGCGCGAGGCAAGTTTTTCCCCTATTCTAAATTTAGAATAGTGAATTATATTCCATTTTACATATCAATTACACTTTGATAATTCTTGTTCATATGCACTGATACATATCTATTGATTCTTGTTTCTATTTCATTTCGATTCTTGATTTCTCCCAATTTATTGAATCCTCTATTCATATTCCAATATTTTTTACCCTTGTTACATATATTATGATATATCCTGATGTTGGGATACATCAAAAGCATTTCGATTGTTCCGGATGCTAAACTTCGGACTGGATGGTTACGATACAGGCTGGGTTTTACTCAGACCTTTAATTAATAGGCCATAGCTGCCTGAGTACTCCTTATATTGGTTGGATCTATACAGTTGGGTATAGATTTGCACTGTATCCTGAATGATCAGCGGGTTATAGTGCATATGTTGGTTCTTGTTTCCAGTCTTGTTCATTTGGCACTCGCCAGTATTGGCAAATTATTAGTCTATACAGACTCAGATGGTTGATCAAACCAGCAGCTTATTGGTTCACTTATTTCTCTCTCTTTATACTATCTATATTGTTGCAGGCTTGTTGAGCAATTTTGGCTCATCCTCTTTTATTGTTATTCCTATTGTCTTACAGTTAAGATAGAGAATGAAACCCATCAGAACCCGCGTAGTCAAGAAGCGAGTCAAGCAGCGGGACCCTCTTATACCATGGGTGTTCATCCCTATTCCTGAAGAGAGCTTTGAGTTATCAGATCAGGTGTAACAGGATAAATACTATTATGGTTTGAATAAAAGTTGTGTGGTGAGCATGTAGATGGAATAAAGTTTTGTAATAAAGAGAGTTCTTGAGACGGATTGTTTTTATTTGGTTTGTAATAAAGTTAGTATGTGGTTCTTGTTTTCAAATCTTAACCTTAAAAGATCCTGAGTAGTAGTAGTTCGGGGTAACTATTTCAATTATATTTCGCTTGTGCGAGATTAGTGAGTAGTTATTATTAGTAATGCCCCAAATCTATACCCCGGATTTGGAGGGTGTTGCAAGTAGAGTGAGTTGTTTTAGATAAAATAGAGTTCAATGATTGTTGTGCATTTTCCCTATCCGATATAGACCCAATTTTTGTTTCTTTAAGGTCTACTCTCAGTTTGTAGCAACTCTTCATCACTTTCAAGTTGCAAGGGATGCAGTCAAACTTGTCTCAGAATGAGTAGGGATCATTTGAATCTGCTTCATTGTATTTGCAAGCTCCTTCAGTTGGCTTGCTAACAACCTTTTTACAAAGGTGAGTTAGATGGTTTGCAGAGCCATATTTTTCACACTTCTTTCTAGGAGCATCTGCAACATAAGCAAGATTATTGCTTTTGTTTATCCCTATTTTCCCATTTCTATTTTTCTTCTTCTTTCTTACATCTTCAATCTTTATTTCTTTGACAGGAATCTTGGTACTTTGATTGTCCATGAGATTTTCTTCAGACTTAGAAGATTGAGTTGAGTTTGCATTTTTCTTTTCATAATCCTCATCTGCAATTTCTTGCTTGATAATCAATTTTTCTTCACTGAAGTCTACTTCACAAGCATTGAACACAGGTGACCCAACCTTTTTCAGCATTGCTGGAACATTTTCATTCTCTGTTGCTTTTCCTTTGTCCCTTATGTTTTTCTTTTTGTTGTTCAAAGCATATTAATCAAGACCAACAACAATGTTTGCACATGGTTTGTTTTTATCATGGTACTGACCAACCAATTCAGATACATTATTGAAGGACTTCAACTTTACTTCATTTTTCTCCAGTTTTTCCCTTAGCACAACCTCAATCTCATTTGCACACTTGAGCTTCTTCTTCAGATAACCATTTTTTTATTTCAGGGCTTAAAGCTCTACTATCAACAATTTAGTTCCTTGTTTCTTATTCTCAAGCTTCTCATTCATTTTTATTAGTCTGCTCACTTCTTCATTTGCAGCCACCATGCTTGTATGAATGTGAAACATTTCTGTATTCATCTTTTCAACAGTTTCCTTATATTGATTCACATTTAAATCAGTGGTGGTAAGAGTTGGTACCTGTGATTTAGATAAGGATGATTCTCCTTGCTCCAAGGCCATGAGTGCATAGTTACCAAGTTCTTCATCTTCATCATTTTCAGAGTCATCCCAACTTTTACCTTCTGCAATATAAGCTTTGCTTTGCTGTTTCTTCAGAAGAGTTTCATACTTTGCTTCAAGTTCAAGATAAGCTTTATCTTTCTTTGCCTTCTTGAGTTTCCTGCAATCTGTAGCAAAGTGGCCTAGTTCATCATAATTGAAGCACCTTATCTTAGATCTGTCAACAGATCTAGTTTTGTAGCCATTCTTGCTATCATAATTGTACTTCCCTTTTTCCTTCCAGCTGTTGTCTTTGTTGAAAGACTGTCCCTTACTCTTGAAGTATCTTGGCTTCTTTACTCTAATGTTAGAGAATTTTCTAGCCAAATAGGCCATTGACTGATCTAGCTCATCCAGTTCTTCAAGAGTATATATAAATCATCTTTTTCCAATTCCAGAATGACTTGCTCCTGTGAATCATTTGTTCTTTGCTCACTTGTTGAGGCAACTGGAGTTGATCTTGGTTCATCATTGGATGTTTGGCTTTTATTTACAATTAAAGCACTTGAGCCATCCACAACATGTCCTTGACCAGATCTCAATGATTGCCTTTGAATCATCTCTAGTTTATATGTTTTGAGAATTCCATATAGAACTTCCAGAGTTATTCTGCTCAAGTCTCTCCCTTCCCAGATTGCTGAGATTTTCTGTTCCAAATGATCAGGGAGAGTAAGCAAGAACTTCAGGTTCACTTCTTCAGCTTCATAGTGTTTGTCATGAAGTTGCAAGTCATTTATCAGCTTATTAAATCTTTCAAACACATCAGTAATGCTTTCCTTTGGCTTTGCCATAAAACCCTCATACTGTGAAATCAGTATTCTTCTCTGGTTTGACCTAACTTGCTCAGTTCCCTCACAGAGTATCTCAATCTTTTCCCATATTTGATTGGCAGTGTCACAGTTAACAATATTGTTGTACATCACATTGTTAAGTGACTCAATCAACATTAGTTTCAAGCTACTATCCAGGGAAACTTTCTCCTTTTCAGGGTCACTATACTCAGAAGGATCTTTTGGAGCAAAATGAGCTGGGATAACCATGTCTCCATCTGTAGATTCCTCAACTCTAACCATGGGAATGAAGGGTCCATTCTTGAGGATCTGAATGTAGAGTGGATTGGCCATCCTGATAAACAACATCATTTTCTTTTTCCAAAGAGTGTAGTTAGCTTTGTCAAAGGTAGGGATTTTGATGCTACTGATTTTCTGTGTATTCATTCTTGCAAGTTCTTGAATCTGTTTACTTTCAGATTTTGCTCTGATACCACTTGTTAGGTACTGAATAACACACAGAGGGGGGGGGTGAATGTGTTTTAATGTTTTTGTGCTTTTCTTGAATGTTTATGGTTGAACAAAGTAAATTCAATTTTGTACTGAAATTTGTTCATGCAGAATTTAAGCTTGTAGAAAATAAAGAACACATATCTTCAAAGCTCACTTAATTTTATATTAAAATTAAGACTGTTTTGCTACAAAATTTATAGGCTCTTTGTTGATAAAGAGCTTAGCTTCTCCTTGAGAGTGTTACAAGAAATTTGATCTAAATTGTTACAACTAACTAAAGGACCAGTGTTAACTTTATAACTTAGTTAACTGCTGGTTTACACAGTGTGTAATAAGACATGCTATTAGCTTATCTAAAATGTCAATTGTCATTTCTATTTATAGAAAAGTAGATCTTCCATTTCTGGCTTAGCACATCTTTAGCATCCCGTGTTCACTTTGATCTTCCTTTGTCAGTTAATGTTAGGAATATGTGTATTAGTTTGATTGTAAGTTAAACAAAACACTTAAGTAGAAATCTAGTGTTTGTAGCCTCAACGGATAAGACCATTTTGGCTATCCGTTGAATGAGTAGATTCACTTAGAAATAAGTTTAGTATTGTAGCACATTTTAGTCTCTGTATTTAAGTTGTACTTCTTAGATGTTGTGGGAAATTATCAGTCATGTTAACTACTAGTGGATATGCAAATAGGAGGGGTAATTTTAAATATTTCATGCCTTGTAATTTTGTATAAGTGAAAAAGTATCAACTGATATTAAAGACCTTCAACGGATAAGAAACAAAGCTTCAACGGATGTCTCTAAAGCTTCAACAGATGAGATCCATCAACGGATAAGTGCGTCAACGGATAAAGCTTCAACTGCTAATGCATCAATGGATAAAGCTTCAACGGATAAAGCATCAATGGATGAAAGCTTCAACGGATGCTTAGTTCAATAGCAGTTGATAGTAACAATTCATAAGCTGACAGAGGCACATGGGTTGACAGAGACAAACTGGAATGTGACAGCCTCTAGAAGGAATCAAGAAAATGCAGCATTTCCATTCTGGTGCTAACAAGGAAGTATTCAAAGATTCACAGCTAAACCTAAATTGCATTGGATAGAGAAATGAAGAAGAAACATGTGAAGAGTCTTTTAAATTGTATTTTACAGTTTTGTCTTCACTTGTAAACTTGGTGATATATAAACCAAGTAGCAGCTAGTAATTAGATATGAATTTTTCCAGAGCTGTTTAGAAAAATCCAGAGAGAAAATCATCTAGTTTGTACTAGGAAGCAGCTGTGATTTGATTTTTTGAATCACAGATTTTCTGAAATAACACATCTCTGGTGGAACAACAAATCCACCAGAAAAGTTTTTAAGTCTGTTGTGTTCTTTACATTTGTGTTTGAATATATATCTGTCTGCATTAGCTTAAAGCAATTCACACACACTTGCTCATCAAAAGACATAGACTAGAAACTGCTCAAAACTTGAAAAAGTTTTGAGATTTATATTCAACCCCCCTTCTGTAAATCTCATTGTTAGTTCACTGGGAATAACAATTGGTATCAGAGCAAGCTCTTAATATACAAAGAGTTTAAAGATCTATTCTGCTAACATCATGAGTGCACAGAAGAATCCTCCTGCTACCAACATGAGTAGGAAGGATATTGGTATAAAGATTCCAGTCCTGGAAAAAGATAACCAACATCACTGGAAAGTGAAGATGCATTTACATCTACTGTCTCAGGATGAAAGCTACATCAACTGCATTGAAAATGGTCCTCACATTCCTCACAAAGTAGCCACAGCTGCTACAGCAACAGTTGCTGTTGGACAGTCCATTCCCAAGCCAAAAGCAGAATGGACTATTGAAGACATGGAAGAAATTTGCAAGGACAAGAAAGCCATGAACATTCTGTTTAATGGCTTAGATCAAGATATGTTTGACAATGTCATCAATAGCCAAACTGCAAAGGAAGTTTGGGATACTGTGCAAATCATCTGTGAAGGTATTGAGCAGGTTAGAGAAAACAAGATGCAGCTTCTTATTCAACAGTATGAATATTTTCACTTTGAAGAAGGAGAATTATTAAATGATATCTTCAACAGATTTCAAACACTGTTAAATGGATTGAAGCTGTATGGTAGAGTGTACCAAGTCAAGGATTCCAACTTAAAATTTCTGAGGTCTCTACCAAAGGAATGGAAGCCTATGACTGTTTCTCTAAGAAATTCTCAAGATTATAAGAACTTCACACTTGAAAGACTATATGGAATTTTGAAGACTTATGAACTTGAGATGGAGCAAGATGAGCTGTTGGAAAAAGGAAAGAGAAAAGGAGGATCAGTTGCACTTGTAGCTGACAATGAGAAGATTGAAGCCAGGAATGAGGAGAAGACAATGCCAAGTCTCAAAATTGGCACAAGCAAATCAGAATCAAGCAAGGGAAAAGAGCAAGTAGCTGGGGATGAAGACAATTCCAGTCAAGATGACTCTGATGATGTTGATGAACATCTGGCTTTTCTGTCTAGGAGGTTTGTAAAGATGAAATTCAGGAAAAATGCAAAATTCATTAAGTCAAACAAAAACATGGTGGAAAAATCTAAGTTCAAATGTTATAACCGTGGCATTAGTGGACACTTTGGAAATGAGTGCAGAAAGCCAACCTCTGACAAGAAGAAATTTGAGCAAGTTGATTATAAAAAGAAGTATTTTGATTTGCTCAAACAAAAGGAAAGAGCTTTTCTCACTCAAGATGACTGGGCATCAGATGGAGCCAATGAAGATGATGATATGGAATATGTCAACCTAGCCCTAATGGCTAATTCTGATGAAAATGAAACTAGTTCATCAAGCAACTAGGTAATTACTACTGACCTCTCTCAGCAATGAAGCCATAAATGATATGTCCAATGAATTATATCATTTGCGTGTTTCCCTTAAATCACTAGCTAAAGAAAATACAAAGATCAAAGAGAATAATGTGTTTTTAAGTGATAGGAATGTTGTGTTAGAGGATCAGGTAATTGAGCTTGAAAAAATTAAACTTAAATGCTTGATTGTTGAGAGTGAACTAGAAGAAGCTGTTAAGAAAGTAGAAATTCTTTCTAAACAGTTAGAAAGTGAGCAAGAGGTAATCAAGGCCTGGAAAACATCTAGGGATGTTAGTGTTCAGATTGCCAAGGTTCAGGGAATTGAATCATTCTGTGAGAATGCCTGGAAGATAAACAAAAAGGAGTTAGAATTAATTGATGGATTATCAACGGATGTGGAATCAACGGATGATGAAAGTTATCCGTTGAAGGAAGAAAAAGAGCATCCGTTGAAGGCTCATCAATTAAAACAGGCAAGTGATTCTAAAAAGAAAAATTTCAAAAAGAAGGATGGTTCAACTTTCAAGAACTTTGTCAAAGAAGGAGCTAGCACATCCAAAGATGCCAGTAAGGTGAACATAGGACACATGACTTTAGATCAGCTGAAAAATAGGCTTAAATTGGTTGAGGATAAAAAGGAAACTAAAAGAAAATCTAATAGAAATGGGAAGGTAGGGATTAATAAACACAACAATTACACACCTGATAAGTATGCTCCTAGAAAAAGCTGTGTGCATTGTAAAAGTATTAGTCAACTATCTGATAACTGCAAATCTGTTAAGAATGCTCCCATGCCTTTAACTCCCTCCATGCCTAACATGTCTATGTCACCTCTGCATGCTATGCCTGTTATGTCTCATCAGAATCCTCATGCACATTTTGCAAACATGCCATATGTTAATAATCCTTATTTTACTGTATTCGATAACGACTCATGTGTTTTTGAATTATTTAAATATGTGATTATTACGGAAATTATTAAATAAAATATGTGTATTGGTTTTGACCGCTCTGTGTTGATTGATTATTATATAGGTGTAATTTATAATATACCGGGTTGTTCGTGTGATTAATTATGGAGTCATATTGGATTGTTTTCATTTTCAAAAGTGGATTTGGTGCAAATTTATTTGCATAAATATTGGGAATATTTCAAAAATTATTTTTATGATTTTATAATTACAATAATTATTTTTAGGATTTTATAAAATTGAGAAATCAATATTTCATTAATTATTTATCTTTATATGATTTTCTGAGTATGTTTAATGGTAAAATCCATATTTATAACATCAAAGAACTATACTTTGAAAAGAACTTTTATACTGCAATCATTCTTTATAACATCAAAGAACTATACTTTGAAAAATCATTTCTGACCTAATACCGAATGTTGGTACAAATTGAAAACCATTTCTTATACATAACCTGAAATCCCCTTGAGATATCCATAAGCCTCCTTATGCTTTTATTCAAGTTTTTAACTATCGTTAATTATGAACTTGTTTTATTGAGTTATATCGTTTATCATATTGAACTGCTTTAGGATTGGATAGTTTTTATATATGTGGACCAGATTCGTGGTCAGACCATACCAATGGTCAAGTGAGGCCAATGTGTGCCTTGGATCCAGTAATTAGAGCAGTGTTTTGTGCTTGCTTGGGGTTAGTGCGTGACTGATCAGCAGCCTAACCTTGGTTTTTAAAACTTAAAATGAATATCCAATTCTAATGATTAGTAAAAAAAAAACTTGATTCCTTTGAATCATCTCATTTGATCATTGTTTAACTTCAGTTATCGTTATCATGACTTGCTGAGCTAGTTAGCTCACCCTTGCGATTCTTTTATATATTTTACAGTTGAAAAGAATATGGATGATAGTGAAGTTCCTCAGTCCAAAGTGCGGGCTAAGGTTCCAGTCGAGTTGGATCGAGCTAGCAGAAGTTTCATGCGGTAAAGAGATAGTTAGATTGTAAGAATGATTTTATTATCAATTGTAAGTTAAATTAGTTGGGGTTTGGTACGATGTAATAAATTAAGGTTGTGGCTTGTTTTCATACTTTAACCTATTACGATCCGTGGTTTTATGAAGCAGGGTCATTATAAATAATATTTCTTATACAGGTTGATATTTTGTGTTTGTGTTGTGGACCCCAAACTTCTGACCCGAGTTTGGAGGGCGCTACAGGTTGGTATCAGAGCTACAGGTTATAAGTCACTGAAACAAGCCTAGATTGTCGGGATTGGGTAGAGGGTTAGAATTAGGAATAGAAAACAGAAAGATAAGACGTTGTGAGGATGAGTGCGACTATATAGTAAGTCTTCGGCACGGTTTGTGTTGCAATTCGGGATTCTCAGCTTGCGACATGAATTCCAGACAACGACAATGGCAGATCTTAATTTCCCGGTGTCATTTGATCATTTGGTCATCTTCTCTCAGATTGTAATTGCACCTTGTTCCTCCACCAGTATTAATGGCACTACCTTTTGTTATAACGGTTGCACTTCTTCAAGCTATTCTACGCTACTTTTCCACCTTTTGATATGAGATTACCTATTCAAGAACCTCCATCTATTTATTCTTGTTTCACTGGACATTCGGCTGTGAGCGTATCTCTTTAGTTTACCCTACATCCTGTTCTATACCCCCAGTTTAGAACTTGTCCTATGAAGCGATTGTACCTACAAGGAATGATTCGAGAGCTACAGTAAATGGTGAGCGCTTGAGTTATAAATAGAGGTGAGATGAAGTTTAGAGAGGAGATTTAAGTGTTTCAGAGGATAGCTGTTATCGGGTTAAAAGAAGCCCTTAGTGACTAAGCCACCCGTGAATAAGTATGGGATGAACTAGATGAATTTTGAAAGAGTAAGAGAGAAAAGTATAAACCTGAGATTTTTGTGAAATTAAATGATGATGATATGATAAATGCGATATATAAAGTAGTAATGTGATATGATACGAGCAAACTTTGTTTTATGAAATAGACTTATTGACTATTGGATAGCCTGTTTTACTTAACTACTGTAACGGTAATGTCGGGAGTATTACCAGTATGGAAGCTTTGACGTGAAGCTACGAATAAGATAACATGCAACGATAATTGAAGTTTTCGTCGATTTAGGAAGGCAAATGGACCCGATAAAGGAGAAAAGGTAGATTGGAGTGAACGAACTTTTATGTAATTGTTTCTTTAATATGGTACCTTGTTATAGGTCGGAAGGACAACAACCAACTTATATAGTAAGGACAACCAGGTTTGTGATTTTCCAAAATTGTTTTTAAACAAGTTTTCGAAAAAGATTTTCCTTTACAAATTTCTAAAAGTCTTTTCGAATAAAATGATTTTTAAACATTGGTTGTCAAGTTACTACTTGAGTTTCTTGTTTATTAGAAAGCCCGGATTACCTGGAAGAATGCTGTTTCAGACTTACTATTGTTAATTCAGAGGACAAAGTGATCCGCGATTATGAAGAAATTGGTTATTCTCAACAGAAAGGTACAAATATTGGTTGATAAGATTAACAACAGAATTAGGGTACGGAGCAATTACTCATCCAATTACAGGATTATCCAAGTTCAAAAAATTCACTGATCTAACAGAAGTCTGAGTATGACTGAAGGAGATTGAGAAGATTTCCAGATTTCCTAAAAAGAAGAATATTATTAACACAAGGATCGCTATGTTGAATGCTTCGGGGTTATTCTAAATTGAAAAAGGAAACTCGAGGTTGTCTGGTAGGGACGTCATTATGATCGAGTTGTTAAAGTATTATATGTAGAGGTGTGATGTTAAAGATGCAAGACGTGACAAGTAAAAATCTACCATAATGCTTAATTTGCAAAGGCATTTTAACGTACTTTCTAAAGTTATTATATGAAATAATGGAGATATGATCGAACAAGTTCGAAAGATGAATACAAGTGAAATGTGGATGGTGACCAATGGTATCGTTCTTGTCTTCAATATTGCAGCGTATATTCCCTTTTTGATTCCTAAATAAGTATGGACTTCTTTTCTTAAATAAACTCCTTGCTATGATATCGAAAAGGAGGATATTACATTCCTTTCAAATTTAATTGTTTCCCTCAATTTTTGCTTTCTGATTGGGACAAACAGTGTTATGGTGAGACACTTTGTCAGAATGACGAAGAGTCGGGTGGGACGCCACCTAATCATATGTTGTATGCCATATGGTACGAAAGACTGGCCATCTTAAGTACCAATGTGTTTGTCTCATTCATATTCAAATCCTTACTTCTTCTTTCTTTTCAACTCTAATTTTGTTGAATTTTGAATCCTTCCAGTCATTTCGTTATACTGTTGTTTTTTTTGCAAGAAGTTTTCAAACAAAAATCAACGTATCCTGAATCAAGTGGATGAAGTTCTATCTACATCTTATGTATGGGAAGGGAATAAGTGCACCTGACGAGGACTGCAAATCACTAGTCCCAGTGAAGAAGCCACTAAGAATCAAGGGAATCTACTCCAATAAGGAATACATTTTCGAGAACGAGAATATGCGATTTTCTTGTGAAATATGTTATTCAGAATACGGACGTGGTGATATGGATGATCAGGGTGAATACCTTATGCGTTAAAATAATAAAAGATGTGGGAGAAACTTAATTGTTATCTCTCAAAGTTTTGTTGATAAGATGAATTACCCCGTTAAATTGATAAGATTGTGATTAAAGGACTAGCAAGTCAAGAACGTGTAGTTGTTAAATAAGTAAGTACCAATGGTGAAATTGAAATTCCTGGCAATAAGTTGTGTAGAATTGATATCCTGGAAGATAAGAGGATTTGATATTATTCTAAGGAATGGATTGACTACTAAAGCGTGATGTCCAGACAGACCGTCGGGATGAAAAGATAATTCTGAGGATGCCAAATGAGAAGGTGAGGAGGTTCAGAAGATGAAAGAAGGTAACAAATTTGTTAATAATGATTACGGTGATCAAGATATGAGCATTATGGTGATTATGGAATACATAAAAGTCGGAAGCAAACAAAGTTTGAAGATTTTATAGTAATTAAGAAGTTTCAAGATATGTTTTTGTATGAGTTATCAACGTTTCCTTCGGATATAGAAATTGAGTTCGTGACTGATTTGGCACCTGAAATGAAGCCAGTGTCCAAGGCCCCACACAGAATGGTGCCAGTTAAAGTGAAGAAGTTAGGAAAGTGAATGCAAGAAATGCTAGAAGAAGAAGCGATTAGACCTAGGGTACCCCATAAGATGTACCGGTATTAAATGTTAATAAGAAAGATGGAAGTATGTGATTATGCGTCGACTAGCAAGAGCTCAACAAGTTTACTATCAAAAACAAGTATATGTTACCTTGACCCAATGATTTGTTTGATCAAACGAAGGAAGCAAAGTACTTTTATGAGACTGATTTAAGATTTGATATTTCACCAATTGAAGACTAAACCTATGGATGTATCAAGGATAATTTTCAGAACTAAGTATTGTTCTCATTTTGTCATCTATATTAACCAATATACTAGCAATATTTAAACTGGATGGACAATACCTTTAAGGAATATCCGAGTAAGCTATAGTTGTGATACTTAAAGTTAATGGAGGACCATGCAAAGCGATTAATGATGACTGGGAAGTTGGAGAAGAAAGAAGTTGTATGAAATATAGTTCTTAGCATGGATAGTCAATGTAGAGAAGATCAAAAGAGATTCAGCAGAAGTTAAAATTACTATGAATGAAAAGAGACCAGAAACACCAACAAAAATAAGAAGTTTTATTATAGGTCGGTTACTATTGGAAATTGGTGCAGGATTTCGTGAAAGTTGCAATATCTTGGACGAAGCTAACCAGGAAAAGCAAGAAGTTTTGTGAAATGGAGAAGGATGAAGGGAAAGTTTTGCGGAGTTAAATGAAAGAATGGTTTCAGCACCTGTTTTATCAATTTAAAAGTTTCAAGGAGGTTTGGTAGTTGATAGTGATGCTTCTCATTAGGGAATAGGATGTGTGTTGATGCAGTATAATAGGGTTATTGTATATGCATCCAGACAACCGAAACCTTATGAGCAGAAGTATCCTACCTATAATTTGGGAATAACAGTAATAATATTCGTTTTGAAAGATTTGGGAAACATAATATGTATGGAGAAAGGTGTAAGATCTATACGGGCTATAAGAGGTTGAAATATATATTCACGAGGAAAAGCAAAGAAAGAGGAAAGCAATAACGGACATAGAGACTATACCGAAAGAATTTTCTATGGAATTTTAGAAGTTGAAATTGGGAATCAGAGTTTATAATCCAAACTGGAGCAAGGATGAATAGTATGACCTTTCAGTCGAAGTTGTTAAGGGAAGATAAGGAGATGTCAAAAGAAGATAATGGATCACGATGTTAGCAGTAGTGAGAGGAAATTCATGCGCCCAGGAGAATGATCACGATATCCCCAGATTCTCCTCCAGCACTTGGACACTATAAGCAGAAGAATTAAGGAACGAGATCCCATAGGGAATTCACAATTTCGAGTATTTAATCTATTGAAGAAATGCCAAGATATATAGAAACTTAAAGAAAAATAGTGATAACCAGATATAAGAAGGGAATTTTAGAATAGATTGGGAAGTGTTAGACATGCCAAAGAATTAAAGCGAAGTATTGGAGGCCTAGTAGATAAGGCAGACCCAGGAAGTGGTTTTACAAGAAACAAATCATGAAGTGTATCAATGATGTTAAGGGAGAAAAAGGAATGAAAGTATAAAAGTATGTACTGATTATCGGGAGTCTAACAAAATAATGAATAAGAAGAAGTGAGACCCTATAAAGAATTGATTACTTATGAGACCGAATTTAAGAAGTGTGTTATGTATTGAGAATTAACTTAAGATCTGACCTGAAAAAAATATCAGAGATTACGATCAAAGTGAGTTCAGAGCATTGCAAGCTCTGATGATATTATGTGAAATGATAAATGTATCAAGTGGCTACAAGGAATTAAGGAACGTGGTGTATAAGGAGTACTTGGGTAAGCAAATTGAATTTATTGATAACATCCTCAGTTATTCAAAGAATAAGAAAGCCTGCATGGAATGCCCAAAGATTTTCTCCGAAGATCAGAAGGAAAGCAACTATACGTTGAGTCTTCAAGACTAAAATTTTGACTAAGGTTAATAAAAGATTCTGAATTAATCCATTAACAACTACCTAAACAAAGCTGTATGGTAACAAATGCCTTATATCGACAGAAAGGATTGGATGTAAATAAGACCACTGAGGAGTTAGTAAACGAATTGGAAAGAGTAAGAGATGTTTAAATGTTTGGAAACCAGGTTGAAAACGAGTACTGCCTATCATCCTTGAAAACCAGGTTAAAGGCAAGTCCTTGGAAATGAGTGCATACCTATTATGAGTATGTTTGAATCTTCGAGTAGAAGGGTCTACTTAGAAATTTGAGTCAGATATGCTTGACAAATATCCTCACTTAATTAGTTAGACAAGATTCTGAGGACAGAATCCTTTTAAGGGGGGAAAAATATAACGACTCGTGTGTTTTTGAATTATTTAAATATGTGATTATTACGGAAATTATTAAATAAAATATGTGTATTGGTTTTGACCGCTCTATGTTGATTGATTATTATATAGGTGTAATTTATAATATACCTGTGGCGCCCTACAAACCCGGGTCAGAAGTTTGGGGTCCACACACACACCTTCTTTATAACCTGCTTATAACAATAATAAAGATAATAATAATATATGCAGTGACCCTACTTACCAATCACCATGGACCGCAACAGGTTAAAGTATGCACACAAGCCAAACACAATAATATATTACAAACCGTTCAAATCCCAATCATTCAAACTCAAACTGAGTATTAAACTTTATTACAACTTTTACAAACTTAAAATATCCCAAAAGAAGCCTACTAACTCCGCTCAATCAACCTGAACCCCTAGCTCTCGCACTGGACTGGGGATCCGCGGTACCAACTGGTTCCTTCTTAACTGGAAAATAACAGAAACAATATCGTACAAATGAGCTAACTAGCTTAGCAAGTCACAATGACAAAACTGAGAATAATGATCATCAGGTGAACATGATTATGATATCAAGTGAACAATGGATTATGATTTAGAATTGGATATTATACTTTTAATTTAAAAACCAAGGTTAGGCTGCTGATCAGTCACGCACTAACCATGAGCAAGGCACACAACATTGCTCTAACTACTGGATCCAAGGCACACATTGGCCTAACTTGACCATTATATGGCCTGACCACGAATCTGGTCCACAATTTTATAAAAACAATCCAATTCTAACATAATAACAGAATAAGAAATAATAAACAATAACCAGAATCATTAACAATAATAAGTGTTTAACAATGAAAGGGTTTCAATCCTTGTAAAGATCAATAAGATAATTTCAAAGCTTGGATGCTGGGTAATGAAAGAATTGGATAACAAAGGAATCAACATTTCAGGGTTTCAAGATTTGGGCTTTCAAAGCATAGGATACAATGTTTGAGTATATAAGTAATTCAGTTCAATGTTTGGGATTTTGTTTGCATGTATTTGTGGAGTAGTATCGTGTACTTGAAGTTCGTGTTCGGGTATACAACAATCAATGGTCTAGAAAGAATTAGGTTACGGCTCAAGATCAATAACTGGAATTAAGGTTTAGGGTACAGTGCTCCAAAGCACTTGCAATATCAACAAGACTATCAAGTACTACAATATCTCGAGGAAGTTCAGAACACTTGCCTGGTATTAGCTTACTACACTGCACTCGCTCCCAATCACAACCGTTTTACTCCTCAACTACCTGTTTCCCTTTCCTACGCCTTGCCTCTTCTACTCACATATCATAAGCATCTATCAATAATCGACTCATAGAGTTCTATTCAACACATACTTCTATCTACCCTTCGTTTTACCCAAATTCGATTAACGGATTGAAAGTTATACAATAATCAAGTAAACACCGAAAATATAGACCGATAGTCAATCAACAAGTCACGTCTAACACATAATACATCACGTAATCAATGATATGTCGTTTATAAAGAAGTCTCGGGTCATAAATAGGCTTTCGGGTATTTAAAATGATTTTTAAAACATTTTTCGTAATTAAAACGGGTCGTTGGATCAATTTCGGAATAATAAACAGTGTTCGGTTGGTCAGTTCTGGCTCCAAAACAAATTTATAATAATAATCGCGCCTTGGAAATAATTTAGAATAATATTTTAAAGCTCAAAACTATTTTTTGGAATTTTTAAATCATTTTTAAGTAATTAAATCTAATTAAATAATTAATTAAAATCAATTAATAATTAATTAAATCAATTAATCAATTAATTTTTGAATTGATTGACCAATTAATCAATTAGAAATCAACTGAAATTAATTAACTAATTAATTCAGATTTATTTTTTGAATTAAAAATAATTTTCGGAATTAAAATAATAATTTTCAGAATTTTCAGAAATTAAAAATGATTTTTTATAATAAAAATAAATAGGAAATATGATTTTTAAACATTTTTAAAACAGGAATCCAATTTTTGCAAAGTCTGGAAACCTGGGGGACCAAACTTCATCGTTTTCAAAAGTACAAGGACCAATCTGCAATTTCGCAGTTCCAGTCGCCGGAAAAGTCGGGGGTGGCCGGAGAACTCACTTCCGGCATCCTCCCACCACCATCACCTCCAGAATTAAACTACAGATTACCAGGAACATATCCATGCAAACAAATCATTCTAATCATCCCTGTTCTGGCCGGAAATTGGCCAAGAACATCGCCGGTTTCCGGCGAACATCGGGAATTTTAAAAACACAACTCCCTATGATTCAAGCATCCTCTGTTAACAAGCTATATATCAATCGATTGCAAATTTCATAAGGAACACAACCCACTATAAATCAACAGTTAATAACCCCTGAATCAAAAACCCCCAAATTTCAATTGAAAACATTCATACGGGTTATAAATCATAATTTTGAAATTCGAAAATTAAACCCACTTTTGAGCATGTTATTGAAGTCCAAATCAGACGTATGACATATGAAAATCATCAGGAAAACAAGCTCTACAACATGCAATCATCAAATCATACAAACAATCATCCGAACAAAAATTCATATTTTTAATAAAATAAATTCGAAAATAAATAAATTTCCAGAAAATAAACCTTTGATTCTGCAGGTATGTGGATTACAGATTCTGATAGAACTTTTCAAGACCTTCAAATCCAGTACTCGAGCTTTTCAAACAAAGATCAATAACACCTTCAAAAGTTGATTTGATTCTTGGAACAGTTTATGAATATATGATTTTTCTCTGTAAAATTATATATTTATCTGTCTGCAAATGATTTTGATACGAAATAAAATATGGTAGAAGGCTATTTATATTTATAGAAAATTAGTATCCCGTTGGATCAAAACGGTACGTTTATTTATAAAAACTGATCCAAACGGTATCGGTTTTCGGGATAATTATCCAAACCAGTACAATTTGTACTGCGGTCTTGGTCTCAGCGCCTGGTTACACGTATTACGAAGTGATAATTGAGATCGTTTAATAAAAAGCTCCTGTTTATCGAAAATACGGGTTTTATTGATTTACTGAAACGAATATTGTATCGAAAATGTTGCGCCGGGACCCGCGCAGAACAAACCGTACGCCGGATCGAAAAAGTCGAAACATGGAATATGCTCGGAATATTACAATTAGGTTAGGAAGGAGTTCTCGGAAGAGTTTCGGGTTCCAAAAATGTAACAACGGGTGACGTCGGTTGGTTCCCGTTTTTATAAAATAGATTTTAAATATTCGGAAAAAGATTTTAGAAATTTCATATGATTCTTATAAATCCATAATCAACATCAAAATTATTAGGAAGATATGACAATTATCTATATTTTATTTTGGACATATAAAAATTAAAATACTCAATTAATATTATTTTTGAATATCCAAGTACAGATAACACTTAACAATTATCTCACAGAATAGATACTGAACACACATAATAATTATTTAATAGCAAAAATAATTACACGATATATCCCGGATATTACATCCTTCCCCCTTAAAAGGATTCTGTCCTCAGAATCTCCTAAGAAAACAAATGAGGGTACTTTTCTCTCATATCACTTTCTAACTCCCAGGTTGACTCTTCAACCTTTGGGTTTCTCCACAATACTCTTACTAACTTTACCACTTTATTTCTCAATACTTTCTCTCTCTCCTTTAGAATCTCTATCGGACTCTCTATATATGACAAATCTGCCTGAAGCTCTATTGGCTCATATTCTATTACATGCCTGGAGTCTGTATTATATTTCTTGAGCATCAATACGTGAAAAACATTGTGAATATGCTCCATGTGCGGTGGTAACGCCAACTCGTAAGCTACTTTGCCAACGCGCTTTAGGATCTCAAAAGGTCCGACATATCTTGGACTCAGCTTTCCTTTCTTTCCAAACCTCGTTAGTCCTTTCCATGGTGATACTTTCAGTAATATGAAGCTTCCTTCTTCAAATTCCATGTCTTTCCTTGACTGATCTGTATATTTCCTCTGACGATCTTGCGCGGCTATCAATCTCTTCTGGATTATTTCAACAATTCCCTTTGTCTGCTGTACCAGTTCAGGTCCAAGTATTTTGCGTTCTCCTACTTTGTCCCAATATATTGGAGATCTACATTTACGTCCATAAAGGGCTTCATAGGGTGGCATCCCAATGCTGGCATGATAACTATTGTTGTAAGCAAACTCTACCAAAGGTAAATGTTCGTCCCAACTTCCTTTAAAATCAATAGCACAAACACGCAACATGTCCTCGATTGTCTGGATCGTTCTTTCACTTTGGCCATCCGTCTGGGGGTGATAGGCCGTACTCATATTTAGTTTTGTTCCCAAACATTCTTGAAAACTCTTCCAAAATCTTGAATTAAACCTTGGGTCTCGATCAGATACAATAGACACAGGAACTCCATGACGAACTACAATTTCCTTCAAGTACATATAGACCAGCTTGTCGAGCGAAAATCTTTCAATTATAGGTAGAAAATGAGCCGACTTGGTAAGTCTATCCACTATAACCCAAATGGCATCATGATTAGCCCTTGTCCTTGGTAATCCAACTATGAAATCCATGGTAATATGTTCCCACTTCCACTCTGGAATCTCCAATGGCTGTAACAATCCACTTGGTCTCTGATGCTCTGCTTTAACTCTCTGACAAGTATAACATTTGCTAACCCATTCCGCAATTTCCTTCTTCATGTTTGGCCACCAATAATTCTTCTTTAAATCTCTGTACATTTTGGTACTCCCTGGATGGATAGAATATCTTGAACTATGTGCCTCTTGTAAAATTTCATTCTTCAGCTCCGTCACTGGTGGAATCCAAATTCTTGAAGAAAACCTAAGAATACCTTGATATCCTTCTGCGTGCATAATTCCTCACCTACCAAACGATTTATATCTTGATCCATTACATTTTCCTGACACTTCTTTATTTTCTCCAACAACTTCGGCTGGAAAGTCATACTGTATACTTTCGCGTCCTCAGGCTTGCAAACTCTAATTTCCAATTCAAATTTCTGAAATTCCTTATATATATCTTCGGGTACTGATAATATATTCAACCTTTCCTTCCGACTCAATGCGTCTGCCACAACGTTAGCCTTACCAGAATGATAATTAATCGAGCAATCATAGTCTTTGATCAACTCTAACCATCTCCTTTGCCTCATATTAAGTTCCTTCTGTGTGAATATGTTCTTTAAGCTTTTTTGATCCGTGAAAATCTCACACTTTTCTCCATACAAATAATGTCTCCAAATCTTCAAAGCGAAAACTATGGCTGCTAGCTCCAAATCATGAGTAGGATACTTTTGTTCATGTGGTTTTAATTGCCTTGACGCATACATAATCACCTTTTCGTGCTGTATTAAAACACATCCTAGTCCTTTGTGAGAAGCATCGCTATAAATTACGAAATTCCCTTGATCGTCTGGAAGTGATAAAACAGGTGCTGTGATTAATCTCCGCTTCAACTTCTGAAAACTTTCTTTGCACTTGTTGTTCCATATAAACTTTTCGTTCTTGCGTGTAAGCTTTGTCAATGGTGTTGCAATCCTTGAGAAATTCTGAACGAATCGTCGATAATATCCCGCCAATCCCAAGAAACTTCTTACCTCAGTGGGTATTCTCGGTCTCTCCCAATTCGTAATTGCCTCGATCTTTGCCGGGTCCACTTTGATCCCTTCGTTACTGACTATGTGTCCTAAGAACTGAACTTCCTGTAGCCAAAACTCACACTTCGAGAATTTAGCGTATAATTTCTTTTTCCTTAAAATCTCCAAAGCCGTTCTCACATATTCCGCATGATCCTCTTCCGTCTTTGAATAGATTAAAATATCGTTTATAAACACAATAACAAACTTATCCAAATACTCCTTGAAAATTCTATTCATCAGGTCCATAAACGCTGCCGGGGCATTGGTCAACCCAAAAGACATCACTAAAAACTCATAATGTCCATACCTTGTTCTGAAAGCTGTCTTTGATATATCTTCTGACTTGATCTTTAGTTGATGATATCCTGATCTTAAATCAATTTTGGAGAAATACTTGGCTCCCTTCAACTGATCGAACAGATCGTCAATTCTGGGTAACGGATACTTGTTCTTGATCGTAAGCTTGTTGAGCTCCCTGTAGTCGATATACAGTCTCATGCTTCCATCTTTCTTCTTGACAAATAATACCGGGGCTCCCCACGGGGATACACTGGGTCTGATTACTCCTTTCTCTAATAGCTCCTGCAATTGCTTTGCTAGCTCTTTCATCTCGACGGGCGCCATTCTATACGGGGCCTTGGATACTGGTTCTGTTCCAGGTGCTAAGTCGGTCGCAAATTCAATTTCTCTATCTGGAGGAAGTCCTGGTAATTCATCAGGAAATACGTCTGGAAATTCATTCACAACTGGAATATCTTCAAGTTTTGTTGGTTCTTGACTTCTGTCAATCACATATGCCATGAAATGCTCACATCCTTGTCGTAGTAATTTTTTGGCTTGAATCATCGTTAAGAACTTCTTTACTTGTTTTTGACCCTTGAACGTTACTATCCTTTTGTCTGGTGTTTTCACCATTACCTTCTTATTTCGACAATCTATCTGGGCATCGTGCCTAGATAACCAATCCATCCCTAATATAATGTCAAATTCTCCTAACTTAAATGGTATCAAATCTACATAAAACTTACTACCAGAAATCTCAACCTCACAATTCCCACAAACTTGATTCACAGATACACGTTCTTGATTTGCTAATTCTACAGTCATTATTTCATTTAAACATTCAACTGGACAATTTAACTTACTAACAAAATCTTGTAAAACAAATGATCGAGTTGCTCCCGAATCTATTAACACTTTGGCACATAAAGAATTCACATTAAGTGTACCTGCCACGACATCCGTATCCTGGATCGCATCCTTCACCGACATGTTAAAAACTCTAGCCCTTGAAGTCTCATTCACTGTTGGGGTATATCCCATAATCCTTAATGCATTACTGACTGGGGCTGATGTCTTGCAATCCCTGGCCATATGTCCTGGCTTTCCACATTTAAAGCACGTAAATCCAATGGCTGGAACCTTTACTGCTGGATTCCGGATAGGCTGATCCTTACTTGCTGGTTCTCTTGCTGGCTAATTTCGGCACTCCCTCGAATAGTGCCCTTTCTGATTGCATTTGAAACATACCACATTCAACTTGTTACAAACTCCTCCATGCTTCTTTCTACATACTTGACAATCTGGAAAAGTTAATCTCAATTGATTCGGCTGATTCGCATTAACTGGACGGTTGCCCTGGCCTCCGTCTCCTGCATTCTGTCCTGAAATTAAAATTTCTCCCTGGCTGAAAATTGCCCTTCTTAAAATTTGGAAACTTCCCTGGTTGTGACTGACCCTCACTTCCCTCAACTTTCCTTTTCTTGCTTTCTTTCTCCTTCTGGAACATCTCACCCTCTGTCTCTGCGATCATAGCCTTTTGTACCACTCCTGCATAGGTATCTAATTCAAAAATGGCTACCTTCCCTCTGATCCATGGTTTCAAACCTTGCTGGAATCTTTTAGCCTTCTTCCCGTCAGTATCAACATACGACGGCACATACCTTGACAATTCTTCAAACTTATCCTCATAATCTGTTACCGACATGTTCCCTTGCTTTAATTCTAAAAACTTCAGCTCCATTTGATCTTGAACAAACTGAGGAAAATACTTTTCTAAAAACAATTCCTTAAACCTTTCCCAAGTAATAATATCTGTACCTTCCAATGTCTTCACCATCTCCCACCAATAGGTGGCCTCATTCTTCAGATAGTAACTTGCAAACTCAACCTTCTGTTCTTCCTTTAATTTCACTAAGGCAAATGCCTTCTCTATTTCCTTTAACCAAACATTTGCTTCAATTGGCTCTAAGGAACCCTTAAATTCTGGTGGGTTTACTGCTTGAAAAGTTTTAAAAGTTACCTGGGGGTTGGTCTGTCTTTGTTGTTGTTGTGCCAAGTGAACTGTTTGTTGGGCCAAGATTTGAGGAATCTGGGCTATTGCTGGGTCCATGGGTCCTGGGTTCACATTCGGGTTTGTATCATCTTGGTTGTTGTTATTGTTGGTTTCTTCATTCTGGGTGTTGGTGCGGGTATTTCTTCTGGGAGGCATTTTCTGTAAAGAATCAAACAACTTATTTAGCTTTTGAATCAATCTTTTGCATAAAAGAATAGTTTTGCAAAACAGAAATATCTCTTTTTGAAAACAGTTGTAACTAAGTAAATTGCATGCTTCTTTACAGAATATAAATAGTTATAGAAAACAGGATACATGGTATCACATGGTATAACTGGTGCAATAAAGTAAATGACAGTAATGGGAAGGAAAAAGGTGCTGATATATATAGATCAAAGGTTTTAGGTAGTACAAGCGTAAAGATGCTTTGAAAGTAAAACAAAAAGGGTACAACAACCTACTCACTAGTCAGCATAGCTAGTCTATAAATACAACTCAAAAGTCTACTGATACACACTACACACTACTGTACATACTACATAACCATAACAACACTGCTCAAAATTTCCATCTCTGAATCTCTGGCTCATGGCAAATCGGGACCTCCTATCTCCTCAAGCTCCTCTAGAACCCACTTAGCCCACTTCACTAGGAAATCGGGGGTGATCTCCTCATGTGTAGCCTCAGCAATCCTCACAGCAGCTACTCTACGAAATGCCTGGAGCCTCTCCCTAAGTCGCCTCTCACCACTCCCCATCTCTCTGGTACGCATGATATGCAATAACTCCTGGATCTGACCCTGTAGGAATCGCTGCTCCATAAGGCAAGCCTCAAACTGATGATATGGGACAGGATAGGAAGAGAACTGGAAATGTACTCCTGTGACTGAATGACTAGTAAAGCCTGAATCAGCATGTGGGGGTCCTCTGATAGGTGGCCTCATGCCTGGAGGTGGAATAGCCTGCAGTGGTACAGGCTGTAACACAGGTGGAGGTAATATAGCTAACACTGGTGGAGGTAATATAGCTAACACTGGTGGAACAACAGGACGTGGATCCGAAGACGGCACTCCAACTGAAGGCTCTGAGTGATCAGCTGATACGGGAATAAAAGAGTCGACCATCGCTGCTATCTGAAATTATATCGCAATATAAGAAACTCGAACCACGACGCGAATTATACTACTACTGGTTATATCGTAACACTCAACCTCTCGACGTTCTATCATTCTATTCCTTACTTCTAATCCTAACCCTCTACCCATTCACGTCAACCTAGGCTTGTGTTAGTGACTTATAACCTGTAGCTCTGATACCAAACCTGTGGCGCCCTCCAAATCCGGGTCAGAAGTTGGGGTCCACACACACACCTTCTTTATAACCTGCTTATAACAATAATAAAGATAATAATAATATATGCAGTGACCCTACTTACCAATCACCACGGACCGCAACAGGTTAAAGTATGCACACAAGCCAAACACACTAATATATTACAAACCGTTCAAATCCCAATCATTCAAACTCAAACTGAGTATTAAACTTTATTACAACTTTTACAAACTTAAACTATCCCAAAAGAAGCCTACTAACTCCGCTCAATCAACCTGAACCCCTAGCTCTCGCACTGGACTGGGGATCCGCGGTACCAACTGGTTCCTTCTTAACTGGAAAAGAACAGAAACAATATCGCACAAATGAGCTAACTAGCTCAGCAAGTCACAATGCCAAAACTGAGAATAATGATCATCAGGTGAACATGATTATGATATCAAGTGAACAATGGATTATGATTTAGAATTGGATATTATACTTTTAATTTAAAAACCAAGGTTAGGCTGCTGATCAGTCACACACTAACCCTGAGCAAGGCACACAACATTGCTCTAACTATTGGATCCAAGGCACACATTGGCCTAACTTTACCATTATATGGTCTGACCACGAATCTGGTCCACAATTTTATAAAAACAATCCAATTCTAACATAATAACAGAATAAGAAATAATAAACAATAACCAGAATCATTAACAACAATAAGTGTTTAACAATGAAAGGGTTTCAATCCTTGTAAAGATCAATAAGATAATTTCAAAGATTGGATGCTGGGTAATGAAAGAATTGGATAACAAAGGAATCAACATATCAGGGTTTCAAGATTTGGGCTTTCAAAGCATAGGATACAATGTTTGAGTATATAAGTAATTCAGTTCAGTGTTTGGGATTTTGTTAGCATGTATTTGTGGAGTAGTATCGTGTACTTGAAGTTCGTGTTCGGGTATACAACAATCAATGGTCTAGAAAGAATCAGGTTACGGCTCAAGATCAATAACTGGAATTAAGGTTTAGGGTACAGTGCTTCAAAGCACTTGCAATATTAACAAGACTATCAAGTACTACAATATCTCGAGAAAGTTCAGAACATTTGCCTGGTATTAGCTTACTACATTGCACTCGCTTCCAATCACAACCGTTTTACTCCTCAACTACCTGTTTCCCTTTCCTACGCCTTGCCTCTTCTGCTCACATATCATAAGCATCTATCAATAATCGACTCATAGAGTTCTATTCAACACATCCTTCTATCTACCCTTCGTTTTACCCAAATCCGATTAACGGATTGAAAGTTATGCAATAATCAAGTAAACACCGAATATATAGACCGATAGTCAATCAACAAGTCACGTCTAACACATAATACATCACGTAATCAATGATATGTCGTTTATAAAGAAGTCTCGGGTCATAAATAGGCTTTCAGGTATTTAAAATGATTTTTAAAACATTTTTCGTAATTAAAACGGGTCGTTGGATCAATTTTGGAATAATAAACAATGTTCGGTTGGTCAGTTCTGGCTCCGAAACAATTTTATAATAATTATCGAGCCTTGGAAATAATTTAGAATAATATTTTAAAGCTCGAAACTATTTTTCGGAATTTTTAAATCATTTTTAAGTAATTAAATCTAATTAAATAATTAATTAAAATCAATTAATAATTAATTAAATCAATTAATCAATTAATTTTCGAATTAATTGACCAATTAATCAATTAGAAATCAACTGAAATTAATTAACTAATTAATTCAGATTTAGTTTTTGAATTAAAAATAATTTTCGGAATTAAAATAATAATTTTCATAATTTTCAGAAATTAAAAATGAATTTTTATAATAAAAATAAATAGGAAATATGATTTTAAACATTTTTAAAACAGAAATCCAATTTTTGCAAAGTCTGGAAACCTGGGGAACCAAACTTCATCGTTTTCAAAAGTACAAGGACCAATCTGCAATTTCGCAGTTCCAGTCGCCGGAAAAGTCGGGGGTGGCCGGAGAACTCACTTTCGGCATCCTCCCACCACCATCACCTCCGGAATTAAACTACAGATTACCAGGAACATATCCATGCAAACAAATCATTCTAATCATCACTGTTCTGGCCGGAAATTGGCCAAGAACATCGCCGGTTTCCGGCGAACATCGGGAATTTTAAAAACACAACTCCCTACAATTCAAGCATCCTCTGTGAACGAGCTATATATCAATCGATTGCAAATTTCATAAGGAACACAACCCACTATAAATCAACAGTTAATAACCCTTGAATCAAAAACCCCCAAATTTCAATTGAAAACATTCATACGGGTTATAAACCCTAATTTTGAAATTCGAAAATTAAACCCACTTTTGAGCAAGTAATTGAACTCCAAATCAGACGTATGACATATGAAAATCATCAGGAAAACAAGCTCTACAACATGCAATAATCAAATCATACAAACAATCATCCGAACAAAAAATCATATTTTTAATAAAATAAATTCGAAAATAAATAAATTTCCAGAAAATAAACCTATGATTCTGCAAGTATATGGATTACAGATTCTGATAGAACTTTTCAATACCTTCAAATCCAGTACTCGAGCTTTTCAAACAAAGATCAATAACACCTTCAAAAGTTGATTTGATTCTTGGAACAGTTTATGAATATATGATTTTTCTCTGTAAAATTATATATTTATCTGTCTGCAAATGATTTTGATATGAAATAAAATACGGTAGAAGGCTATTTATATTTATAGAAAATTAGTATCCCGTTGGATCAAAACGGTACGTTTATTTTTATAACGGTATCGGTTTTCGGGATAATTATCCAAACCAGTACAATTTGTACTGCGGTCTTGGTCTCAGCGCCTGGTTACACGTATTACGAAGTGATAATTGGGATAATTTAATAAAAAGCTCCTGTTTATCGAAAATACGGGTTTTATTGATTTACCGAAATGAATATTGTATCGAAAATGTTGCATCGGGACCCGCGCAAAACAAACCGTACGCCGGATCGAAAAAGTTGAAACATGGAATATGCTCGGAATATTACAATTAGGTTAGGATGGAGTTCTCGGAAGAGTTTCGGGTTCCAAAAACGTAACAACGGGTGACGTCGGTTGGTTCCCGTTTTTATAAAATAGATTTTAAATATTCGGAAATTTTTTTTAGAAATTTCATATGATTCTTATAAATTCATAAATCAACATCAATAATATTAGGAAGATATGAAAATTATCTATATTTTATTTTGGACATATAAAAATTAAAATCCTCAATTAATATTATTTTTGAATATCCAAGTACAGATAACACTTAACAATTATCTCACAGAATAGATACTGAACACACATAATAATTATTTAATAGCAAAAATAATTACACGATATATCCCGGATATTACAATATCGGGTTATTCGTGTGATTAATTATGGAGTCGTATTGGATTGTTTTCATTTTTAAAAGTGGATTTGGTGCAAATTTATTTGCATAAATATTGGGAATATTTCAAAAATTATTTTTATGATTTTATAATTATAATAATTATTTTTAGGATTTTATAAAATTGAGAAATCAATATTTCATTAATTATTTATCTTTATATGATTTTCTGAGTATATTAATGGTAAAATCCATATTTAATTCTACAATTCTTCAAAAATTATGAAACTCATATTTATTTAAGTTGGGAATATTCCGGGAATTTTAAAATTATTTTGGAAATTTTCGGGATTAATTTCACGCGCTCGTTGTTTCGTGTTATTGATAAAAGCGGGTACAAGTTGCGTTTTAGAAATTATTTTAAAATTCCAAAAGTTACATTTTTATTTACTTCGTGATATTTATAACATTTTAAGACTATTTTCGTGATTTTCGGAATTTGTTTTAAGTGCAGCTCGGTTTATTAATTATCAAACGCGGATATGAGTTGCATTTCAAAAATGCTTTAAAAATTATGAAAATTTTATTTTATTAGTTTCGGGATTTTTAAAAAATTTTAATGCTATTTTGATAATTATCCGAATTTATTCTATGGGCAACTGGGTTCGATAAATCACGAATTGTTGGAACAGATTGATATAGCAGGACACGTGTCAAATTTCTTTAAAAAGAAATTGACACGTATCTTGTTCATTGCGTCGTGGCGGTATTTCCTGAATAAACCGATTTGATTTTATTTACTCATAATTTAATCTCTCAATCTCTCTTAATCTCTCTGATATCTCCTCTCTCTATTCTCTTTTTCTTCTTGTTTTTCCCTTGCTGTTCTTCTGCACTCTCCTCCCCTGTTCCCCGTTTTACCGTCGTGTTCATTTTTCGGTTTGTTTTCCGGTGAGTGGCGGCTGTTCGGTTGCTTTGGTTCCTTCCTGTTATTATATGCATATATATACATGTATGTATACGTGTGTGTAATTAATTGTTGTTCCTATGCTGCCCTTTTATCTTTCCGGTCACCGCATCCTTTTTTTTCCGTTTCCAGTGAGAGGTGTTGCGGCGGGTTGTGTTGGTATGCTGCTGCACGCGCCGCGCGTGCGTGTGGTTGTGTTACTGTTATTTTGTTAGCTGTGTTGGTTCGGTTAATTCAAATTTAATTCTTATTATTTTATTAAATTGCTGGAAATTATGATTGCTATTCGTGATATTAAAATTTATTATTCGTGCGAAGTAAATTTTAAAATAATCGGTGGAATTTACGTTGGAAACCCAAAATTAATCGGGTACCCGTAAATTTTACCGCCGTTGATGATGAACTTCGGTGAGTCAACGGTGGACCGTGATGATCATATTCCGAGTCCTAAATTAGTAATGAAAATAAAATGTGAATTAAATGAAAAATGCGAATGATAATTAATAATAGTATTAAATTGGTGCTTGGGAATCTGTGAATATTGGTTGTGGTGACTGGGTTGTGATTTGTTGTTATTGACGTCGATGATGTTTCGACGGGTAGTCCGATAAACAAAGGGAACGCTGCCCGATTTTTGGGGAATTGAACTACGAAAATACGGGAATGTACCCGTGGATTATCGGGACGTCGAGCGAGTATAAGTATATACATAAACGTAAGTTTTATATAAAACCTGAATTGTACATTGTAGTAGAATGTTTTGCCAAAACCAATAACCCTAATTTCATACGATAACAAGTATACGTACTTTCTGAAAACAAACACCGAATCGATTTTCGAGAACGTAAACCCTAACTGTTGCCTGTATTGCAATACTGTATGTGTTACGAGTTGGATTTAAATATCGTTGGGTAAGAATTAGTATCGAGGATATGTCAAGCATACCTAGACGTCTAACGTAGGGTATTTCGACCCTGTAGGTTATAATCGGGAACCTGAAAGTGGATGATGGACTAGAGATGACCTAGTAGTCAGTCGTCGAGCTCAATAGAGTTTCAACAGAAAAAAAAACCTGAGTGTCAAAGTCGAATCCAATGGGATCTAGTGGTTGGATGTTAAAGCCTGAGCAGCAGAGTTGGTCCAGAATTGATCAGTAATAATTGTAAAGCCTTGTAAGGCAAGTATTTCTGAACTTTGCTTCAAGATATATATTACCAATGTTTTCGAACTGTTTCATAACATGTCGCTATTATTCAAAATAACTCCTGTTTTGTATTGCAAGTGTTTTAAATTACTTACCCTTGAACCCTGATTCTTTCTTGATCTTGAGCCGTAAGCCTTATTCTTTGTAAACCATCCTTCGTTGATCCCCAGATATCAAATCATACTAATATGATACTACTCCCCAAAGGTATAACTACCGAACACCAAACACTGAAACAAAATTGTTTGAAAATACATAAACTTTTATACTGCAATCATTCTTTATAACATCAAAGAACTATACTTTGAAAAATCATTTCTAACCTAATACCGGATGCTGGTACAAATTGAAAACCATTTCTTATACATACCCTGAAATTCCCTTGAGATATCCATAAGCCTCCTTATGCTTTTATTCAAGTGTTTAACTATCGTTAATTATGAACTTGTTTTATTGAGTTATATCGTTTATCATATTGAACTGCTTTAGGATTGGATAGTTTTTATATATGTGGACCAGATTCGTGGTCAGACCATACCAATGGTCAAGTTAGGCCAATGTGTGCCTTGGATCCAGTAATTAGAGCAGTGTTGTGTGCTTGCTCGGGGTTAGTGCGTGACTGATCAGCAGCCTAACCTTGGTTTTTAAAACTTAAAATGAATATCCAATTCTAATGATTAGTTAAAAAGAAACTTGATTCCTTTGAATCATCTCATTTGATCATTGTTTAACTTCAGTTATCGTTATCGTGACTTGCTGAGCTAGTTAGCTCACCCTTGCAATTCTTTTATATATTTTATAGTTGAAAAGAATATGGATGATAGTGAAGTTCCTCAGTCCAAAGTGCGGGCTAAGGTTCCAGTCGAGTTGGATCGAGCTAGCAGAAGTTTCATGCGGTAAAGAGATAGTTAGATTGTAAGAATGATTTTATTATCAATTGTAAGTTAAATTAGTTGGGGTTTGGTACGATGTAATAAATTAAGGTTGTGGCTTGTTTTCATACTTTAACCTGTTGCGATCCGTGGTTTTGTGAAGCAGGGTCATTATAAATAATATTTCTTATACAGGTTGATATTTTGTGTTTATGTTGTGGACCCCAAACTTCTGACCCGGGTTTGGAGGGCGCCACACATTCAGTATGCCTCAGATGCCATACAACATGCCTATGTGGAATAATATGTTTGCACAATCCATGCCTTATCAAATTCAATCAAATGTGCTAAATGATTCTGTGACTAACCCTACTCTTCAACCAACTACATCTGAGATCAAGGTTGACCCAAAGTTACCTAAGTCGAAAGATGCAGGAGGAATGAAGTTTAGGAAAAAGACTAACAAGGATGGACCCAAGGAAACTTGGGAACCAAAATCAACTTGATTGATTTTGTTGTGTGCAGGGAAAAAGAAGTAATCTATGGTACTTGGACAGTGGCTGTTCAAGACACATGGCAGGAGATTTGAAAGGCATATGACATAGCCTATTTGTATATTCGAGGATTTAACTCAACTCAAATAAGAATGTAATAAGTAAATAGTGGATCTATCGTCAGAGAGATCTCACAAAGTAACATCTGTCAAAGGGTTAAGATACATTATTCATCTACAGACTTGAAGACTTAATTCACTGGAAGAAGCTCAAGAAATTGATCAAGCCTCAGTGATATAAATCAAGATTGTGGATTTAATCAAGTGACAGAGATCTCGTCAGGGTATCAATTAATTGCAAGGATTTAGTCTGAAGAAAATCAAGAGTATCAAGGTCAAGGCTTGAAGAAATGTCACGAAAGTTAGTCACTCATGAACCAGACAGTACATCGAGTGTCAACATTGAAGTGGTGGAATTGATTCATAATTGACAGTAATTTTCAGAAGATTTTCAGAAGAATGGTTGCTGCTCAAGATTAGTATTAATTAATTAAGTCATATAATTTAATTAAGAAAATAAATTATATCTGCAAAGATTAATTTATTGATTAATTGAATTAATTGATTAATTAATTCAGAATTAATATTAAGGATTTTCAGAATTATTATTAGATTAAAATCTATTAATAATTCAGTAAGATAATATGATTTGAACTACTATGACAATCGGTATGACAATTGATAGTCATACCGAAAGTCTTGCTAGTTCATTCTGATTGTCTTGCTAGCTATTGGGATTGTCTTGCTAGTTCAAAAGGATTGTCATGCCAGTTCATTTGATTGTCTTGCCGAAAGTCTTGCTGATTCAACAGGACTATTTTGTTTACTTAAACAACAGAAAGCAGAAGACATTCATTCATTCAATCAAAAAACAGAGTACACAAGTCAAGAACAGAGCAGAAACAAAAGCAAATTATTTCATTTTTCATCTGCTTTATTCAAGATCAAAATTCTAGATTGTAAAGTTAAATCCAAACCACTAGAGTTATTTATCTTGTTCTTGTGTAACAATCTAGCGGATTAAAATCCCTAGAACTTAATCTCAAATCGCATTTAGCATTTGATCTTTTAATTGCAAAAATAGAAAAAGTTCATGTCGAATTTATTCTAGATTTGTAATTATTGATTTGAGATTAATCCCTTGTAACCGATACCGTAGTTGTAACACCTTTCAAGTTTAATAAAAGTTTTATTTAACTTGAATTTTGTTTCACCTTTTTATTCCGCATTTTATTCGATTAAACGGTATTGTTTGCATTCAACCCCCCCTTCTACAAACAAATTGGGACCTAACAATTGGTATCAGAGCCTTCTGATTAACGTACAAATCTAGATCCTAGACTTTTGTGTTTGTTTCACTCCTTGAATTTTTTATTCACTCAAAAAATTTATAATGACTACACAAAAAGTTGGAACCGTTAAAATTCCACTTTTCGATAAAGAAAATTATGTTATGTGGAAGAAGAAGATGCTACTGTTTTTACAAGTTGCTAATCCCAAATATCTGCAAGTGTTAAAGAAGGGTCCAAAAATTCCTATGGTTATTGAACCAGAGGTAATAGAAAATGATGTGGTGATCACCAAAGCGAGAACTTATGTGAAAGATCCTGAGGATTTCTCTCCTACTAAAATAGAAGAAGCCTCCCTGGATGCTAGCCTTCAATTAATTTTAGTAGATTCCCTTAATCCCTTGATGAATAGACATGTGATGAATTGTAAAGATTCCAAACATATCTGGGAAACTATTGAGGTTATTAATGAAGGCACAGAGGAAGTTAGGGAGAACAAGTTAGAAATCCTAACCTCTGAGTGTGAATACTTTAAATCCAATCCAGGAGAAGGAATCGCTGAAGTGTTTGAGAGGTACAATGCATTGATCAACAACCTGGACATTAATGGTAAATACTATTCCATCAGGGAGGTCAACAAAAAGTTCCTTTTAACACTGCCAACTCATCTCGAACATAGAATCACTGCCATAAGAGAAGCAAGAGATCTGAGTGAGATTTCTTTGGAAAGGCTCTATGGTGTGTTAAAGACTTATGAGTTGGAGCAGATTCAGCAGAAGGAAGTTTACGGGAAAGGAAGAGTGGTCAGCACGTCTACTGCTCTAGTAGCTGATGAACAACAACAACAAACACAATATCAATAACAATCTCAACAGTCAGAAAGAATGGTACAGTCTTCCAAGGTTGAAGAAAATGTGATAGTAGCAAAATTTGATCCTCCTACTACAAATCAATCAGGAGATGATTATTATTCCTTGGAAGAACTGGAGCAATTGGAGGATGAGTCAATGGCCCTTATTGTCAAGAGATTCTCAAATGTCAGATTCAAAAGGAATCCCAAGTTCAAGTACAAGTCCAACTACAACAGATTCCAGAAAGGTGGATCTTCATCCTCTAACACCAGCAGTGGTGGGTATAAAACAGGGATGGTTGATCGAAGCACCATTCGATGCTTCAACTGCAATGAGTTGGGACACTTTGCCACAGAATGCAGGAAGCCAAAACAAGTTAGGAAGAACTCTTACGATTCTAATCAGAAGAGTAAATCTGAAAGGGCTTACCTGGCAAAGGGAAGAAGCTGGGATGATACTGATAGTGAAGATGAAGAAGTTGGGAATCTTGCTCTCATGGATAGTGATGCAAACACCTCATCATCAAGAAAAGAGGTAAAATTTACTGATGCTGAATTAGTTTATCATCTAGGAGGTTCCTTAGATTGTGCTCGTCGTGATAATGAATTGTTAAATCAACAAATCAAAGACCTCGAGAAAGAGGTCAATGAATTAAGACTTGTGCACATTAATCAAGATAAATTAAAAGAACAAGTATCTTTTCTAGAGAATAGAGTTGACTGTTATAGACAACTTGAAACTATTCTCAAAGACAAGATCACCGGTCTTGAGGCTAAGGTTAAAGCTTACTTTAATTCTTGTTCGAAGTCCAAAGAGTTTTACAATAAGCAAGCTGTTAATCAAACATCTGGAATAGGTTATGATTACAATGCTGCTATTGGAAAATTAGGCATAAACTCCCCTCCTCATGTCTGTGCTAAAGGCAGGGAAGTACCATATGTGCTTAAAGGTGTTGATGAACCCCTCTATAAAGAATCAATTGCTGAACCATTTGATGAGACCTCATTTATTATTCAAGAAGAAATCCGTGCTGAAGATAATGCTAATGAGAAAGCTGTCTCCAAGTCAAGTGTGTCAAAAGTTCCAGTCAAGGTTGTGAAAGCAACTGAGACTAACTCAGACACACATGAGTTGGATAACACAAATGCCATGTCTACCATGCATAAGTTGCCTATTGTTAATCCCTCTCATAAAGCATGTGGTGTTCCTGATTGTATGTCTTGTGCTTTTAATCTGATGTATGCTTATTTTAATGGTAAGCATGTTTCTAATGATAAGACTACTCCTCGTCAGCATGTGAATAATAGAAAGCATGATAGGTCTAAGACTGCTAGTCCTCCTAAAGCTAGAAAAGAGACATTTGTGCCTAAGCCTAAACAAAAATCTGTCAAGGCTATTCACAAGGTCAAATGTCCAGTCATTGAGAAAGTTGAGAATATTAAAATTAAGAATGTTGTTTTGCCTGATAAAGGCCAATTTTACAAATATGCCGGACCCAGCCAAGCTTGGGTTCCGAAGAAGGTCTAATCCATTTGTATTGCAGGGCATTAAACAGGTACAACCGGTAGTGTGGATTCTTGACAGCGGATCGTCAAGACATATGACCGGAGATAGAGCCCTGCTATCAAATGTGGTTGAGAAAGCTGGCCCAGTGGTTACCTTTGGAGATAACAACAAAGGTTTAACGGAGGGATATGGCTGTTTGCTAGCTGGAAATGTTATCATTGAAAATGTGTATGTTGTGCAAGGACTTGAACACAATCTGCTTAGCATTAGTCAGTTCTGTGACAACAGCTACAATGTTTTATTCGACAAGCTGAAGTGTCAGATTCTGCACAAGAAAAGTAAAAAACCCTCCTTAATGGGAATCCGGAAAGGAAATCTGTTCGTAGCTGACATGAACTCTGGAAGCAATCCTGAAGTCAATTGTTTCTATGCAAAGGCATCGTCAGATGAGAGTTGGCTATGGCACAAGAGACTTTCTCATCTCAATTTTAAAACAATGAATTCTCTTGTAAAAAGAGAATTGGTAAGAGGTCTGCCTCAGCTGGAATTCTCTCCAGAAGGACTATGTGAGGATTTCCAGAAAGGAAAGTCAAAGAAAGCAAGTCATAGAGGCACTGACACATCTTCCATAACTGGTGTTCTGCAATTATTGCACATGGATTTATTTGGACCAGTTAATGTCCTTTCGATGTCAAAGAAGTGTTACTGTCTTGTGATAGTTGATGACTATTCCAAGTATACGTGGGTTTTATTTCTTCACTCTAAGGATGAAACACCACAAGTTGTGATTGATCATATCAAGATGATTGAGTTAGATTCTAATGTCCCTGTTAGAGCAATAAGGTCAGATAATGGAACAGAATTCAAGAATTCACTTCTCAATGGATTCTGTACAGACAAAGGAATTACCAGACAATTTTCAGCTCCTAGAACCCCTCAGCAAAATGGAGTGGTAGAAAGGAAGAATCGTACATTGATTGAAGCTGCAAGAACGATGTTAAGTGAATCAGGTCTTCCAATGTACTTTTGGGCTGAAGCTGTCAATACTGCATGTTATACTCAGAATCGAACTCTAATCAACAAAGACTTCATGAAAACTCCTTATGAGATTTTGAATGAACAGAAACCTTCTATCAAATACTTTCATGTATTTGGTGCCAGATGCTTCGTGCTCAAGGATGGAGATGATCGTCGTGGTAAATTCGAGGCAAAGGCATATGAGGGTATTTTTGTTGGATATGGAAGAAGATCATACAGAGTGTATATCATTGATCAACAAAAAGTAACTGAAAGTGTCAATATTACATTTGATGACACTAAACTCCCTAGTATCCAAACTGAAGATCCTTCTGAGAAACTGAAGTTTGATGATATGTCAGATTCAGAATCAGAACATGGTCAAGAACCTGAGGTTGTTGCTGGTGAAGAACCTATTAATCATGATGATACTCAAGGTAATAGTGATGGAAACTTTGGCAACAATGGAGATACCACTGCTACTGACGGAGAATCTTCAAGTCAACATGACAATAACTCAGGGGGAGATGCTGAAGGATCATCTAGTAGGACACAACATCCCAATGAATTTCAAGGCGAATCATCAAGATCAAATCTTCCAAGACAGACTGTCTGGAATAAAGCTCATCCTTTTGAGTTGATTATTGGTGATCCAGATGTTGGAGTCAGAACTAGACGTGCTACTCAAAATGAGTGTCTGTTCTCAGGATTTCTTTCTGAGATGGAACCTAAGAAGATTGAAGAAGCACTCACTGATCCAGATTGGGTGATTGCTATGCAAGATAAACTCAATCAGTTTAAAAGTCAACAAGTCTGGAAATTGGTACCTAGACCTACACACAAGAAAGCTATTGGTACTAGGTGGGTATTCAGGAATAAACTAGATGAAGATGGTGTGGTTACAAGAAACAAGGCAAGACTGGTAGCAAAAGGGTATTCTCAAGCTGAAGGCATTGATTATGGTGAAACCTATGCTCCAGTGGCTAGACTTGAGGCCATCAGGATATTTCTGGCATTCGCAGCATTCTCAAACTTTAAAGTTTATCAAATGGATGTCAAGAGCGCCTTTCTGAATGGAAAGCTGGATGAAGAGGTATATGTAGAGCAACCTCCTGGTTTTGAAGATCCATATCATTTGGATTTTGTCTTCTTTCTTTTCAAGGCTATCTATGGGCTCAAACAGTCTCCAAGAAAATGGTATGACACTCTCTCTGAATTTCTTATTGAAAATAGCTTTATTAGAGGTGTCATAGACAAAACTCTCTTTTCTAAAAAACATAAGAATGATACTATATTAGTCCAAGTCTATGTGGATGATATAATATTTGGGTCTACTAATGATAATCTCTGTAAGAGATTTGCTAAGTTAATGCACAACAAGTTTGAAATGAGCATGATGGGAGAGCTGAAGTTCTTTCTTGGATTACAAGTAAATCAAAGGTTAGATGGAACATTTATTTATCAATCCAAGTATCTCAAGGAACTCCTCAAAAAGTACAATCTAGAGGATTCTGCATCAGCAAGGACTCCATCAACTACAGCTGTTAAGCTTGGACCATGTGAAAACTCCATTAAGGTAGATGTCACAAGCTACAGAGGTATGATTGGCTCGTTACTCTATCTTACTGCAAGTAGACCAGATATTATGTATGCTACATGCTTATGTGCAAGGTTCCAAGCGGATCCTAGATATATTCATCTCGTTGCTGTTAAACGAATCGTAAGATATCTTAAGGGAACACCAAATCTAGGTATTTGGTACCCTAAAGAATCTGGTTTTAACCTTGTTGGATATACAGATTCAGATTATGCAGGAAGTGTTGTTGATAGGAAAAGCACCTCAGGGAGTTGTCAATTCCTAGGTAGCAGACTAGTCTCATGGTACATCAAGAAATAGCAAACAGTTTCCAACTCAACGGCCAAGGCTGAATATATTGCTGCTGGAAGCTGCTGTGCTCAGATCTTGTGGATTAGGAACCAGCTACGAGACTATGGCTCTGTATTGAACAAAATTCCTATTTTATGTGACAATACAAGTGCAATAGCCATCACCAACAACCCTGTGCAGCACTCGAGGACAAAGCACATTGACATCAGGTATCATTTTATTAGAGAGCACGTCATGAATGGTACTGTTGAACTATTTTTTGTTCCAATAGAAGAATAAATAGCAGATATTTTTACTAAACCACTTGATGAATCCACATTTACCAGATTAGTTGGTAAATTGGGCATGTTGAATAGTTTTAGTGATTAATTTAGTTAATATCTGAGATCTGTTCTTGAATGAATTTACAAATGAATTTTTCATAAATAAAAAATTCATTTGCAAATTTATTTTATCATTTTATCATATTTCTTGCTTATTTCTATGTAATTTCTATTATCTTATCTTATTTATTTACTCAACTTGTTAATTTTAATGTCTCAGAATATTTTATTTTCTCTAAAAATATTTTTCTATGAATTTAATTTGTTAAAATTCAAAAGAAATCTATTTTTGGACTGAAAATATTATTATCTCTGAAATATTTTAATTATTTTAATTATATAAATATTTTCTGCAATATTCATTTCAGTTTTCTGAAATTGAAATATTTTATATATTCTGTTTTTATGTGTTTTTATGTTAATTATTCAGTATATTTAAATACTTAATTTATCTTATACTAGAATGACAATCGGCAAGACAATTGAAATTGTCTTGCTGAAAGTCATTTCAGTAATAATGCTTGGTTATTTTTAAAATCAGATTAATTTTATAACTGGCAAGACAATCGGTATGACTATTGATTGTCATGCCAGTAATAAAATTAATATCAGACATTTTATGTTTTATTTTGTACTGGTAGGACAATCGGTATGACTATCAGATTGTCATACCAGTTATATATTATTATTTGTTTTGTTTGTTTTTTTTCTGTCTTTAAGCTGGTGTGACAATCGGTATGACAATCGGTATGACAATCCGATTGTCATACCAGTTATACTACTTAATCGTTTTTGTGTGTGTTTTAAGTTTCATCAGTTCAGTTTTTTTGTTTTTCAAAAATTCCAACAGTCTCTCTTTCTGTCTCTCTCTCTCTTCGAACAACAAACACCATCTCAACCGCCATTGATCTCCTTTGCTCGAGTTTTTACTCAGCAATCTTACTCCTGTTATATATACTTACATATATATACATACAGGAGTGCTGCCAAAATTTTTTCAAAACTTTTTTTTCGAATCATTGTGTTTGTTGATTTTGGGTATTTTTAATTTTAATTTTAATTTCTGTTTTGTGTCTTTTGGCTTTTCAAATCAGCGTTTGTGAGTTAAGAATTTTAACGAGATACATTTCTGTCTAAATTTTTTGATTATAATTAATTTAATTCAAATTATTAAATTAATTTAATTAATTCGAATTTTCTTAATATTATTCTTAAAATTCTGAAAGTGTGTGTCTTATTATTATTTTAAATGGCTCTCAATTTCCAAATTGTCGCGCATAATCAGGTTGGTTATTTTAATCCAGAAAAATGTGATGTGGAAAAATTTAAGCCATGGATTAGATTTTTAAATGACCATTCGATTGTTAGCTCTGCTATTAAATCAAATGTGATTTTAAATGTCGATCTGCTTAGACTGATTTGCACAACCTCTACTGTGGCCGATGATTCAAAATCTTTTTCATTCACCGTGGCAAACACACAGTATGTAGTTGATGAAACAGTCGTCAATCAAGCGTTAAATTTTCCATTGGGCAATTTCTGTAATTTGCCCTCTGAAAATGATATCACAAACTTTTTCCATGCTATTCACTATCAGGGGGTGATCAATTTAACCAAACTTTCAAAATCCAATTTGGTGTCTGAATGGGACATTTTCTTCGATACACTTTCTAAAGTGTTTGCCAACTGCACTAAATCCAACTTTCACAACATCACTTCCACTCTGCAGTATATTGGTCTTGCGGTTGTTTTCAATCAAAGGATCAATTTTGGCAAACTACTTTTTCCCATTCTCTTGAGACGTCTCACTACTGCTTTACGTGATCATTCTACAAATCGTAGGGTATTATGTTACTATGCTCGTTTTCTCATGCTTATAGCAGATCATCTTCTCACACCTGAGCACAAAGCCCTTTTTGCTAACTCTGCAGTAACCGAACCCCCTCCTGTAAGCAAAAAGATTTACACCCGCCAAGACACAACCTTCAAATTCATGTAAGTTCTAGTACTTGTATCTGCTTTCATGGCCACTTATATTCCCTTACCTATTTTCAATCTTCCCGGTCATGAACAGCAACCTCAACCTCCAGTGGTTCAAGCCACCCAGGCTCCTCCAACATCAGATGCTCTTCCATTACATGTAGTAATTCCTCACTCTCACTCCATTCCTACTTCTGTTGAAAGACCCCCAGTGGTCGATAGGACTGACCATGAAGTTGTAGAACCACAGCTTCAATCCCAGGTCATAGAGCCAAACACAGAGTCACAACCTATCTCAACCTCTCCCCCACTGTCTAAAATGTTACCCAGAAGGTTAATAGGAAGTAGTGTATTGTTAAATGTGAGTGAACCCTCAGCTCTGCCTCCTCCCAAGAAAAGAAGAACATATACTGAGGCATCTGAAAGCCCATCCTTGTCCTCCCAACAGGACATGGACTTTGAAATGGCCAATGAACAGTTACTAGAGACATTCTCTCAACAGGATGAATCTATTGAAATTCGCCATAGGGCCATGGCATCTTGTACTGAGTCAAGCACAATTTCATTACTCACAATGGAACCATACATACCCACAGATGATACTCAGGACACAGAGCAAGGAGTGCACATAGAGTCTGTTACAGTGCCTGCCATAGTTACGGCAGAAGAGCAGTCACATGCTTCTGAGGGAAAATCTGACTCTCAGCCACCCTTAATAGAGTCATTTTCTCCCCTCCCAGATCAAACACCTCTGGCTCCCTCACGGGATTCTCCACTCACAGATTTATCTGGAGAAAGTGGAGGGCAACTCAGTCAATCTATCCCTGAAGCAATTCAGACATCTATTTCACATGAAATGATAGGTTTGACTGAGGATCGGGACTCGCGAATTCCCATTGCACCACCACTGACCTCTCTTGAAGAGGCTAGGGTGATTTTAACTGTAGGTACAGAAGAACAGCAACATGAAGACTCCTCACGAGCAATTATATTGAGAGAAACACAAGCACGTGAGGTGAGTGAACCAAACACGAGTGAAATTCAGGTGAAAGCACACACAGACACAGACACTGAAAACCTGTTAGCTCAAATTGCTGCTCTAAAAGAAGAACTTGCTAAAAGCCAAGCTGAGGCTCAAGCATTCAAAGCACAAGTGGTTGAACGGTCTTCTTCTTCCACCTTTTTCAACAATCAGCTGGCACTCATCAGGAATGATATCTCAGATCTCAAGAACACTGTCACACCAAAGCTCAATTCCATTCAGGAAACTCCAACTTTATCAGGTGATGACATTTCTAACTTCTGCTCTCTACATACAAGAATGACTTCTCTTGAAGACCTGGTTGAAATGAATCATGCACTGGACTCCTCCAGATTTCTAAAGATAGAAACGGGCATGGAACATCTTAATGAAGGAATAAAACACTTATATTTCATGATCAAGAATTCTCACTGCCCTAATGAAGAATAAAGAACTTACTTTGAAGGGCCGTCTGGTGGAGGCTCAGGCTCTGGAGATGATGGAGGTCATGGAGGTTCTAAAGGAAAGTCAGTAGAGGATCCCTCAACTAAGGGGGAGAAGAAAGGGAGTAGTGGAAAGGGGAAAGAAAAAGATACCTCTGCTGGAGACAAAGGAAAGGCTGATGATGTCTACTACAGTGGAGAACATGATGACTTTGATATTTTTGACATTCCCACTGAACCAGTCTTGGAAGATAAAGATGGTTTATTTGAAGCTGAAGAGGAAAGTGATTTTGGAGAATGGGAAGAGGAAGCTAAAGTGGATCTTATCTTTGAGAAAGAGTTTCAGCAGCAGCAGTCAGAGATGAAAAGAAAAGAAGCTAAACTCAAAAAGGTCTCCCAGATCATTGACATGAGGAAAGACATACAAAGAACAGAAACTCTTCAAAAGCAACGTCTTCATGACATTAAGGCTCAAGAAAGGAGAAGAGATGTCAGACTGAAGATTGGTGAAAAATGGGATGAAGCTAGGAGAGTACTTGATATGCCTCAACTGAGCACTAACAATGATAGGCAGTTCCTACATCTTCTTGACAAGCTGGAAATCTCAAATCCTAACAATGACATGTACATGAATGCTATCAAAACTGAAGTCTCAAGGATCACAGCTGCTTTTGATAGATCCCTAAATGAGATGAGCATTTTTGTATATTGTCAGAGTGAAGGATCTTTCAAGGTGTCACTTCATCTGTTTGAGAATCGTTTTTTGTCAGAGACTTGGGTTCTTCTCAACAAAGTAAAAAGAAGCTCAGAATTGAATGAAGTTCTTCGAGAAAGGCTTAAAGAGTTTGCCAGCAGGGCTAGTCCTCAAGTGGTCAACAATCCTCATCAGGTGAGATTCTTTAAGTCTGATTATCTTCAAATCTGTCAGCTAGATGTACAATCTCTTAAAGACTACTCAGCTAAGCATCTGGTCTGGATGGAACATCATTTAAGAACTACTGGATACTCATCCATGTTGAAGACTCAAGCTGCTGATTTGATTCAAGCTTATTGTGAAAAGAATATTAAAAGGTACAATCAGATCAAGAATAAGCTGAAGTCAGTTGGAGTTCAACCAGTCAGACCAGCAAGCTTCACTTCAGAAAAGGATCGTGTCTTTGATAAAGAGTTGCTTCAAGATTTAGAAGAAGGTGAAGTCAGAAGAGAAGACAACTGAAGTCAATTAGCTCAAAACTCAATGTAATATGATTAAAGCTTTATGAATCAAGATAGTCTAATGTAGTTATATGTTCAGGATAGAGTAACATCTATCTTGTATTCACTTGTAAATTTCTTTTGGAATCTGGAAAATGTTAAATATAATCCATAACTTTTCTTCTATTTACTTTGCATTACTGTTTATATCTTTTTCTTATTTGTTAGTTGAGTTATCCTCTAGGTATTTGTTGTTATTATCTAACAAGCAAATAGGGGGAGATTGAAAGGCATATGGCATAGCCTATTTGTATATTCAAGGATTTAACTCAACTCAAATAAGAATGTAATAAGTAAATAGTGGATCTATCGTCAGAGAGATCTCACAAAGTAACATCTGTCAAAGGGTTAAGAAATTATTCATCTACAGACTTGAAGACTTAATTCACTGGAAGAAGCTCAAGAAATTGATCAAGCCTCAGTGATATAAATCAAGATTGTGGATTTAATCAAGTGACAGAAATCTCGTCAGGGTATCAATTAATTACAAGGATTTAGTCTGAAGAAAATCAAGAGTATCAAGGTCAAGGCTTGAAGAAACGTCACGAAAGTTAGTCACTCATGAACCAGACAGTACATCGAGTGTCAACATTGAAGTGGTGGAATTGATTCATAATTGACAGTAATTTTTAGAAGATTTTCAGAAGAATGGTTGCTGCTCAAGATTAGTATTAATTCTCTATTAATTAATTAAGTCATATAATTTAATTAAGAAAATAAATTATATCTGCAAAGATTAATTTATTGATTAATTGAATTAATTGATTAATTAATTCAGAATTAATATTAAGGATTTTTAGAATTGTTATTAGATTAAAATCTATTAATAATTCAGTAAGACAATATGATTTGAACTACTATGACAATCAGTATGACAATTGATAGTCATACCGAAAGTCTTGCTAGTTCATTCTGATTGTCTTGCTAGCTATTGGGATTGTCTTGCTAGTTCAAAAGGATAGTCTCACCGAAAGTCCTTCCAGTTCAAATGGATTATCATGCCAGTTCATTTGATTGTCTTGCCGAAAGTCTTGATGATTCAACATGACTGTTTTGTTTACTTAAACAACAGAAAGCAGAAGACATTCATTCATTCAATCAAAAAACAGAGTACACAAGTCAAGAACAGAGCAGAAACAAAAGCAAATTATTTCATTTTTCATCTGCTTTATTCAAGATCAAAATTCTAGATTGTAAAGTAAATCCAAACCACTAGAGTTATTTATCTTGTTCTTGTGTAACAATCTAGCGGATTAAAATCCCTAGAACTTAATCTCAAATCGCATTTAGCATTTGATCTTTTAATTGCAAAAATAGAAAAAGTTCATGTCGAATTTATTCTAGATTTGTAATTATTGATTTGAGATTAATCCCTTGTAACCGATACCGTAGTTGTAACACCTTTCAAGTTTAATAAAAGTTTTATTTAACTTGAATTTTATTTCACCTTTTTATTCCACATTTTATTCGATTAAACGGTATTGTTTGCATTCAACCCCCTTCTACAAACAAATTGGGACCTAACAAGATTTCACCCTGCTCACAGAGTTTAAGGAGAGAGCTGGCCCTAGCATAACCTTTGGAGATGACAGCAAAGGGTTCACTATGGGATATGGCTTGATTTCAAAAGAAAATGTCATCATTGATGAAGTTGCATTAGTTGATGGTCTCAAACACAATTTATTGAGCATCGATCAACTATGTGACAGAGGGAATACTGTTTCCTTCAATTCTGAAGCCTGTGTTGTCACAAATAAGAAGGACAACAAAGTGGTTCTAACTGGAGTTAGAAAAGGGAATGTGTTTTTAGCTGACTTCACCTCTACAGATGCAGAATCAATTACTTGTCTTTTCAGCAAAGCAAGTCCGGTTGAAAGTTGGCTATGGCACAAGAAGCTGTCCCATTTGAATTTCAAAACAATGAATGATCTAGTCAAAAAGGACTTAGTTAGAGGATTGCCTCTAGTAGAATTCAGAAGGAATGGGCTGTGTGATGCTTGTCATAAAGGAAAGCAAAAGAAAGTATCATTCAGTAAAAAGCTTGAATCTGTAATTGATGAACCATTACAACTGCTTCACATGGATCTTTTTGGACCAGTCAATGTATTGTCAATTTCAAGGAAAAGATATTGCCTAGTGATTGTAGATGATTTCTCAAAGTTTTCATGGGTTCATTTTCTTGGATCAAAGGATGAAGCTAGTGAAATCATTATCAATCATATCAAGCAAGTCAACAATCATCCTGATTTCAAAGTAAGGAATATTAGGAGTGACAATGGAACTGAGTTCAAGAATTCAACCATGAAGTTGTTCTGTGAAGAAAATGGGATCATGCATGAGTTCTCAGCTCCAAGGACTCCACAACAAAATGGTGTGGTGGAAAGGAAAAACAGATCACTAATTGAAGCTGCAAGAACAATGCTTGAAGAGTCAAAACTCCCAACATACTTTTGGGTTGAGGCTGTTAACTGTGCATGTTACACTCAGAATATTTCTCTAATTAATCAGGCAAAAGGCATGACTCCCTATCAATTGTTCAAGAGAAGAAAACAAACCTTAAACTTTCTGCATGTCTTTGGTTGCAAATGCTACATTCTAAGGAATCAACCTGATCACAAAGGAAAGTTTGATACAAAGGCTGATGAAGGAATATTTATTGGTTATTCTGCTGGAAAATCATATAGGGTCTACAATCTAAGAACCAACATTGTCATGGAATCTGTGCATGTTGTGTTTGATGATAAAAAAATTGATGAACTAACAAATGAGGGACATCATGAAGGACTCAAATTTGACAACATTGAGATATATTGTGATGATAGTGAAGATGAGAATGATGAAGAAGGCATCTCGAGAAGAATACAAAATCTGCCTTTGGATAATGCACAGAATGTTGCATCCGTTGAAAGTCTTAATTCAGCTTCCGTTGATGGAAGCAATGCAGCATCCGTTGAAAGAGAAAGTGCATCATCCGTTGAAGTTCATAATGAAGCATCCGTTGATCATAGTCTGCCAACGGATAATCAATTCACTTCATCAGTTGATAGAACTCCCAACTCCTTTCAAAGGATCAGCAACTCAGGGGGAGTCTCAACCAATCAACATTCTATCTCACATCATGACAATACTGAGGCAACCTCATCTAGAGCCAATCTACCACCTCAAAGGAAATGGACCAAGGATCACCCTTTTGAACTGATCATTGGTGATGCTACATCTAAAGTGCAAACTAGAAGGGCTACTCAAGATGAATGTCTGTATAGTAGCTTTCTGTCACAGGGGGAACGTAAGAGAGTGGAAGAAGCTCTATTGGATCCAGATTGGATTTTAGCAATGCAAGAGGAACTAAACCAATTTGAGAGGAACAAAGTATAGAAGCTGGTACCCAAACCAAAGAACAAGAGTTCTATTGACACAAAATGGGTATTCAGAAACAAGATGGATGAAAATGGCATTGTCATAAGGAATAAAGCCAGATTGGTTGCTAAAGGCTACTCTCAACAAGAGGGAATAGATTTTGATGAGACATTTGCTCCAGTTGCCAGACTTGAAGCCATCAGAATCTTTCTAGCCTATGCAGCCCATGCCAATTTTAAGGTCTATCAAATGGATGTCAAGAGTGCATTTCTAAATGGGGAATTGGAGGAAGAAGTTTATGTAAGCCAACCTCCAGGATTTGAAGATCCAAATTTTCCAGACTATGTGTATTATCTGTTGAAAGCACTCTATGGACTAAAGCAAGCACCTAGAGCCTGGTATGAGACTTTGTCAAAATTTCTTCTAGATAATCACTTCACAAGAGGTACAGTTGACAAAACTCTTTTCTTTAGAAATGTTAATGGCTCTACAATACTTGTTCAAATTTATGTAGATGATATTATATTTGGATCTACAGATGATAAGCTTTGTAAAAAGTTTGCTAAGTTAATGCAAAGTAAATATGAAATGAGCATGATGGGAGAGCTAACTTATTTTCTTGGCTTACAAGTTAAATAAGTTAGTGGTGGAATTTTCATTAGTCAAACTAAATATATTTATAATCTTTTAAAGAAGTTTAACTTAATGGACTGTTCATCTGCAAAAACTCCCATGGCCACTGCCACCAAGCTTGAATTAAACAAGGCTGAAAAGTCTGTGGACATTTCAAGTTACAGAGGCATGGTTGGCTCACTTTTATATTTAACTGCTAGTAGACCTGATATAATGTTTTCTACATGTCTCTATGCTAGATTTCAAGCTGAACCTAAATATCTCACTTAGTGGCCATTAAAAGAATTTTCAGATATCTCAAAGGGACTCCAAATCTAGGAATTTGGTATCCTAGAGAGTCTGGTTTTGATCTAATTGGCTACTCAGATGCAGATTATGCAGGTTGCAAAATAGACAGGAAAAGCACAACTGGCACCTGTCAATTTCTAGGGAATAAGCTTGTGTCATGGTTCAACAAGAAGCAAAATTATGTTTCTACATCAATAGCTGAAGCTGAGTAAATTGCTGCTGGTAGTTGCTGTGCACAGATACTGTGGATGAGGAATCAACTATTTGACTATGGACTAACTGTTGACAAAATTCCTATATTCTGTGACAACACAAGTGCCATTGCCATTACTGAAAATCCAGTGCAGCACTCAAGAACCAAGAACATTGACATCAAGTACCACTTCATAAGGGAACATGTGATGAAAGGTACAGTGGAACTTCATTTTGTTCCAAGTGAAAAGCAGATTGCAGACATATTTACCAAGCCACTTGATGAATCAACATTCACAAGATTACTTTAAGTGAGTCACAGCCGTTGATTCTTTTACTTACCCGTTGATACATATATATACAGGTGTATGTATTTGTATTAAAGGCAGTTTTTCAGAATTTCTACAGTTTTCTTTATTCTCAAACGGCTGTAATTTATTTAAAAGTATCATTTAATCATTTCATTTACGAGTTAATTCAAGAAAGTATAAAAGCCCATTGAATTCTTATTTTCACTTTACGCTTTCTTGCAAATTTTACTCTCTTTCTCTCCCAAAACTCTCAAGTTTTTCTCTGCAACCTCTACTCACAACAATGGCACCAGTAGTCAAAATTATGTCTCATTCTGGATTTGTTTACGAAAAGAACAATTTCGTAGCCTTGGTTGAAAAGAATGAAGCCCACTCTGATTATCACAAGATGATGGACTTCATCAAAAACTGCAAACTAAGCTATGCAATGCTGGAAGCTCCAACCATCTACTGTGAGGTAATTGAGGAGATTTGGACAACTGCAGAGTTCAACTCCACAGATATGACCATTGTTTTCTCTCTCAAAGGTAAGGATTGTTGCATTAACTGTGATGATATACAGTCTTGCTTTAAGTTGCCTGAGAATAATACCATGACACCACACACTGATAAAGATGTATCTGTTATGTTAGATTCCATAGGCTATTCTTTTAATTCTGCTAGTTTAGGAAGCATTAGAAGAAAGGGCCTTAGGAAAGAATGGAGTTTTCTTGGAGATGCCTTTATCAAGGTTTTCTCTGGGAAGATTAGCAATTTTGATGCCATAACTTCATCTCTTGTTAATATGCTCTACATGCTAGTTTCTGATAGGTACTTTACTTTTAGCAACTATGTCATGCTAGAATTAGGTTCCAGGTTAGGTAACAAAGCTAATAGACCTCATAACATCTACTATGCTAGATTCTTTATGTTATTGGCTAACCATGTTGCTGAAGGTTTGGTCATAACTAATGAGAGCAATAAACTAAAATGCTGGGCACAAGAGAAAAGGGTCCTTGCAGAACTTTTGAGAATCAACCTCAACAGCCAGGTGCCATTGGTATATTTACCAATAATGAATGCACCTCAGGTAAGTGAGGTAAATACTTCTGCAACTCCTACTTTTTCCAACCCCATTATTTCTTTGCCTTCTAGTGTGGCCATGGAATCTCTGTCCTTGTCCCAACAGATTCCTACCAAAGCCATCAAAACTAAAATTCCAAAACACAAGTCAAAGAAAACCACCTATGTTGTTTCTCAAAAGACAACAGTTGTAACAACTACCAAAAACCCTGAAGGGAGTGAACAGGGTGTGAGTGGTGAGGGGAGGGGTGAACATCAAGAAACCCCCCAGGATAAGGTGGGAGAGGTGAGTGGTACCCTAACCAGCCAAGCCACAGTCTCTCAAAAGGTTGTGGTGGTTCAAAAGGAGTCAAACACATCCCTAGTTGCATCCTCCCAAAAGGATGCAGCTATTGAAAATAGTCCCCAACCAAGGACACAGAACAAAAGATGGAGGGACACTGAAGCCACACATTCACCTGTCAAAGATTTTTCAAGAAGAAAGAGGGCTAAAACCCTAGTTTCCGCACAGGGGGCACACACTGCACAGATACATCCACCTGTATCATTGCTTTCTCAAATTCAGCTTGATGTGGCTCCAGCAAATGTGAAGTCACAGCCCCATTCTCTCATAATAGACACACATCAATCACCAAATTCTCCATCACCCTCTCTGGATGTGGATATGATATTCACATCAATTCCTGATTCTCCCTCTTTAAAACTCAGGGAGGAGCCCCACTCAAATCCTGGTGATCATCATCTGTTAGATGACTTGTTGGATCATCAGCCAATTCTTTCAGACTTAGTCGAAGAATCTGTGTCACCTCACTTAAAATCAATTCACACAGATTCAACAATTATGTCACTTTCATTATCTACATCTTTTCCTTCTTCAACGGATATCTCTCATCCGTTGACAAGTGGTTGTTCTTCGACGGATAAGTTTAACAGCAGTTATCCGTTGATATCATCAGTTTCCACTTCAACGGATACTCCCTATCTGTTGATGGTCTCTACACACATAACTGATTCAATTCCAAGTGTAGAAGACATGGTTACTGTGCAATCACTTCTAGGATTGAGGGAAGGGAGTGATAATTTGAGTGAGAGGCTGGGTTGCTCCCAGGCAAAAGGAGGGGTTGAGAGTCAAAACATGCATGCTACTTCTTCCAGCATGGAAAAAGTAAGTGAGGGGAGTGCCACCTTAGTAGGTGAGGGTGAGGGTGTGTGTGAGCCAGAGGGAGCCCCTGATGCAAGAATATAGAGAAATTGAGAGAAAAGCAGGTACAGAAGCTATAAGGGTGGATCTAGCCATTGCTAGTGAGTCAATAATTATGAATGATGCTGAAAAGGGAAGACAATTTCAGCAACATTACAAAGCTGAAATTGATAACATTTCCTTGGATACTGACACTTTTTCTCATCTTGTTTCAGCCTATCGACTGTTGGCTGCTCAGGGCAATGTGGAGGCAGAGCAGACTTTGAACATAGTGCACACTTCAGAATCTCTTCAAAGAGACAAAGCTGCTGTTAATAGGATGCCTTCTCAAGCTGGTGAGCCATCTGAAGAATTTGAAGTAAATTCTAATGATGATGACTCTACTTCTTTGGATGGGAGCATGAACTTAGGGGGAGATGCAGACCCAAGTTCTGTTCCAAATCTACCTGAATGGGCATGGGCAAAGGAATCTACACCAGGGCAGTTTGGTGTAGCCTTGGTCAAGCAAGTAATGACTATTCAAAAGGCCCTTCAGGAGACTACAGATGCTGGTACAAAGGCTATTCTTCAAGCTCATCCAGACTCTCTGCATCTCTTGCAGTTGCAGCATATCAGACAGAATTTAAGTATGGATGAACTCAAGCAGAATATTGCTGATCTGAAATCCTATAATGCTGAGAAGCTGGATTCAGTTATGCCTTATGGTACTATACAAGATTTGTTGGTGAGATTGAGGAGAGAATCTGATGTTGACAAAGCTGGCCAGGTTGGAAAACAGAGTTCAAATCATTGAAGACTCTATGGTCACCATTCTTCAGAATCAACAATCTCAGACAAATCTACTAATACAGCTGGCAAAAGCACAAGGCTTGACCCCTATCCTTGATGATAACAAAAAGGGGGAGAATAAAATGGAAGGGAAAGGAGAGCCATCGACAATAGTTCAAATATCTAAAGTGTTAGTTCCTGCCATCACCACTTCTCCAACTCTTCAAATTAAAGGAAAGCTTGATGGAATTGATCTAATCCAGATAGCAGCAGTTGAGATGAAAGTCAAAGAGCAAAGGAAGAAAATTGATGAAAGGATGCAACAAATCTTTAGTTCTACAACTTCTAAATCACAATCTGTGAAGCATAGCACAAAGGTGGAGCCAATCATTATGGAGCTCAAGCCAGTTATGAGGAATAAGGTTGGAGAAACTTCTTCCAAGAATCTGAAACCTATGGTTCTCAAGCCCAACAACAGATCCAATAAGGACTCTACAAAGAACCCTCTAAGCCTTGCTCAGCTGAAAGAAGTGGACTTTCCTCTTCCAAAGCCTGATGAAGACAAGATTTTGGGTGGTAATATCATGAAGCACAAGGAGACCAAGGATGTGGTTGAAAGGATGAACATGGCTATTATCTTTAGAGAGGGAAAGAGTATCTGTGTGATACAAGGACATCCCAAATTCTCAAT